>NC_140332.1:95929-118497 GCF_964211825.1 Aythya ferina
GGTGGCCAGGGTCGAGCAGGCAGCCCGATCACCAGGTCGCTGTGGCTGACGCGCGCCTGGGGGGGTGCTGGCTGGCGAACTCCCCCCCCACACCATGTAGCAGTTGCTGCGCTTGATGCTGGGGGGGATTGGGGGGAGTTAGGGGGGATTTGGGGGGTTTGGGGGGAGTTGGGGGAAATTGGGGGTGTTGGGGGGGAATTGGGGGAGTTGGAGGGGGATTTGGGGGAATTGGGGGTGTTGGAGGGGAACAGAGGGTGTTGGGGGGCTGGGGGGATTTTGGGGGGGATTGGGGGTGTTAGGGTGAGGAATTAGGGTGTTTGGGGAATCTGGGGAAAATGGGGGCATTTGGGGGGGAGTTTGGGTGTTTGGGGGGGGAGGGTAGGGGGTGCCCCCTGCATCCCCAGCCTCCCAATATCCCCATGTCCCCAGCCCCCCGATGTCCCCCCTTATCCTCCATCCCCCTAGTGTCCCCCCCAACGTCCCCAAACCCCCTGGTGTCCCCCCCAACATCCCCAGCCCCCCTGCTGTCCCCATATCCCTGAGCCCCCCGATGCCCCCCCAGCCCCTTGGTGTCCCCCCCAGCGTCCCCAGCCCCCCTGGTGTCCCCCCAACGTCCCCATCTCCCCAGCGTCCCCATGTCCCCAGCCCCCTGATATCCCCCCCAGCACCCCCAGCCCCTGCTGTCCCCATCCCCCCAAGCCCCCGGTGCCCCCCCAGCCCCCCAGCCCCCCCAGCCCCCCACCTGTCGTGCACCGTTGCCCTTGTCATCGCCACATGGTGACGGTGACGGTGCGCACGCGCGAGAGCTCGAAGGCGGCGTCGTGCTGGTGGTAGGCGGGGGTCACCCACCCCACCCAGACGCTCGAGGGCTCTGCCCCGCGAAGATCCGCACCGAGTAGTACTGCGGGACACGGGGGGCTGCGGGGGGCTGCGGGGTGGGGGCACCCCGGGGGGAAAAGGGATGGACGGGGAGGAAGGGATGGGACAATGGGATGGGGACCATGGGACAGGATGAAGGGACGGGGACAAAGGGACGGGGACAAAGGGATGGGGACAAAGGGATGGGGATGGGGAGGAAGGGACGGGGACAATGGGATGGGGACGAAGGGATGGGACAAAGGGATGGGATGGGGGACCATGGGACAAAGGGTCGGGGACCATGGGGACAGGGTTGGGGACCACTGGGATTATGGGGACAGGGACCATGGGGACAAGGAGGAAGGGATGGGGATGAAGGGATGGGGACCATGGGGACCTTGGGGACAGGGATGGATGAAGGGATGGGGACAGGGATTAAAGGGGTGGGGTGGGGACCATGGGGACAGGGTCTATGGGATGGGGACCTCGGGGACATGGGAAAGGGGGGCGGGGGGGGCAGAAGGGAGGGTTGGGGGCCATGGGGGGTCCATGGGGGATTTTTGGGGGGGGGGGTTGCCCGCCCCCGTACCGTGGTGGTGTTCATGATGACCTCGGGGTCGTCGCGCTCGTCGGGGACCACGTCCTCCTCCAGGCGGGGGACGGTGGGCACGGCCGGGGGGGCGCCGAATGGCGTCTTCCTGCTTGAACAGAAACCTGGGGGGGGGGGACGGGGGGGGGTATTGGGGCACCCCGCCGCCCCCCAGGACCCCCAAGGGGGCACCCATGGGGTCCCCCCCCCCATAAACTCACCCCCTGCGGGTCTTGCCCTTCTCGGTGCCGCGTCCTTCTCGTTCTCCCCCCGGGGTTGTTCTCGGGGGGGGGGCGGCCGGGGTGTTTGGGGGACCCCCCCCGGGGGGCTTCTCGCCCTCGCCTTCGCCCTCGGGGGGTCGGGCGCCGGCCGAGCGTCGGAGGCGCTCGAATTCGGAGAGGGGCTCGAGGCCGGCGTCGTCCGGGGGCTCGGGGGGGCTTGGGGCAGGGGGGTGGTGCCGGGGGGGCAGCGGAAGCGGGGGTGGAATTGCACCGGAGGCTGAGGCGCAGGAACAGCAGCTCGGGGGGGGCGGCGGGGGGGCCGGGGGCACGGCGGGACAGCCGCAGGCAGGGGGGGCGTCCACTGTCCCGTCCATCCGCGTCACCTGTGGGACCCCCCCCCCACAAATGGGGACACGGGGTCACGGCACGGGCAAGGGGTGGGGGGGGGGGCATGGGGGTGGGTGGCACCCCCCCCCCATAGGGAGCTAGGGGTGTTGGGCACCCCAAAGGGTCCCAGAGGTGTTGGGGACCCCATAGGGACATGCACCCCCCCACCTAAGGACCCCCCCAGGCATTGGGGACCCCATTATGGACCCCCCCCATCCCCCCGCAGGTATCGGGGTGCCCTGGCCCCACCCCCCACCCCCCCACGACCCCCTCCCTGACCCCGGGGGGGGGGCGCTGACCTCGAGCTGGGGGTGGTCGGGGGGCACGGGGGCGAACTGGGGGAGGCTCTTGCTGAACCAGAGGGTGAGCGGGCGCTTGGTGTTGATGGCGAAGGGCTCGAAGCCCTCCTGCAGCCCGCAGATGGTGAAGAAGCGCAGGCTGCCCACGTCCTGGCCCAGGTTCAGCCGCCCCACCTGCTCCAGGCCCAGGCTGCACACCGGCACGAAGCCTGGGGGCGTCGTGACATGAGGGGGGCGTCGCGACAGACAGGGGGCGTCGCGATATACAGGGGGCGTCGTGATATACAGGGGGCATCGCGATATATGGGTGGGGAGTCGCGATATATGGGGGGGAGGTCATGATATATGGGGGGACGTTGCGATATATGGCTGGGGAGGTCGCGATATATGCGTAGGGAGTTGTGATATACAGGGGGCATCGCGATATATGGGTGGGGAGTCGCGATATATGGGTGGGGAGTCGCGATATATGGGTGGGGAGTCGCGATATATGGGTAAGGAGTCGTGATATATGGGAGGGAGGTTGTGATATTTGGGGAGAGGTCATGATATACAGGGAATGTCACGATATATGGGTAGGGAGTTGCGATATACAGGGGGAGGTCGTGATATATGCATGGGGAGTCGCGATATACGGGTAGGGAGTCACGATATACAAGGGGTGTTGTGATATATGGGGGGGAGGTCGCGATATACAGGGGGCGTTGCGATATATGGGGGGAGATTATGATGTATTGGGGGAGGTCGCGATATATGGGGATCATGACATGAGGGTGGAGGGGTGGGGGGGCCGTTATCACGCGGCGCTCACCCTCGCCCACTTCGAAGTCCTTGAAGGCCACCTCGGAGCCGGCGTCGCTGATGAGCACCTCGCCGTTGAGCGTGAAGGTGATGTGGCTCTCGGCCAGGTCGATCATGCAGCCCACCACGTCGCCCGCCTGCCACGTCCGCCCGAACGGCTCGCTGCCCACGTGCCAGCGCTGCGCCTGTAGGCGAGAGGGGGCGAGAGGGGAGCAGTAAGGGGTGATATGGGGCAATAGAGGAGCAATAAGGGGCAATAGAGGGCCATAGAGTAGGAATAAGGGGCGATAGGGGAGGATTAAAGGGCGATAGGGGGCGATAGAGGAGCCATAATGGTCAATAGGAGACAACAGGAGTGCGATAGGGGGCGGTAGAGGAGCAATAGGATGCGATAGTGGACGATAGAGGGCGCTGGAGGAGCACTAATGGGCGATAGGAGGCGATAGGGGTGCAATAAGGGGCGATAAGAGAGCAATAGGATGCGATAGAGGGCGACAAGGCGCGATAGGGTGCGATAGGGGTCAGAGGGGGTGTCTCACTCGGTGCCCGTTGAAGACGTAGGCCATCTCGTCAGCGCCCAGCTCGATGTCGGGGCGCACGTGGGGCCGCGCCCAGCCCACCCGCATCTCGCCGGTGGTGACGGCCTCGAACTCGAAGTACCACTTCCCGCTGCGCACCGCGTAGCTGCGCTCGGCACGGAAGATGCGCATCTTGTCGGGGCGCCCCCGCGGCACCCCCTGGGCGGCTGGGGGCAGAGGGGCGTCAGCACCCCCCCGGGGGGGTGGGGGGGTGGCTCCCGAAGGCTCTCGGGCCCCCAGCCCCTCCCAGTCCCTCCCAGTGCTCCCAGTGCTCACGGCTCTCCTGGTCGGGGGGCTCGATGTTGTACCCGTAGCCGATGAGGGTGCGCACGGCCTCGCAGAGGCTGTCCCTGTTGGTCTTCTTGGTGCGCTCGTCCAGCAGGTTGTAGGGCACCAGCCGCGGGTTGCGCTTGTTCTTGATGTCCTGCGGCGGGGGGCACGGGGCGGGGGGTGTGGGGACACGGGGACATGGGGACACTGCTGATAAAGGTATGGGGACACCAGGACATGGGGACAGTGGGACATGGGGTGTGGGGACATGGGGACACTGCTGCTATGGGTATGGGGACACAGGGACATGGGGTGTGGGGACATGGGGTATGAGGACATGGGGACACTGCTGCTGTGGGTATGGGGACACGAGGACATGGGGACACCACTGCTGGAGGTACTGGGGACACAGGGGTATGGGGACACCGCTGTTATGGGTATGGGGACACGGGGACATGGGGTGTGGGGACACGGGGTGTGAGGACATGGGGACACTGCTGCCATGGGTATAGGGACACGGGGACATGGGGACACTGCTGAAAGAGGTATGGGGACATGGGGACACTGCTGCCATGGGTATAGGGACACGGGGACATGGGGACACTGCTGAAAGAGGTATGGGGACATGGGGACACTGCTGCCATGGGTATAGGGACACGGGGACATGGGGACACTGCTGAAAGAGGTATGGGGACATGGGGACACCACTGCTATGGGTATGGGGACACGGGGACATGGGGACACTGCTGCTGCGGGTACGGGGACATCACCACTGCAGCGCCAGGGATGCGGTGAGCATGGGGACACCGGGGACACCGCTTCCACGGGGAAAGGGACAGGGGGACAATGGGGACAGCACCATGGGGACACTGGGACATGGGGACACTGGGAACACACATAGGGACACTGGGAATACTGGGAACACTGGGAACACCACCACGGGCGCAGCGATGCCGGGGCAATCGGGGCCACCGCCGCCGTGCGCACGGGGAGACGGCGGCGGACACCGGGGGCACGGGGTCACCGTGGGGACACCGTGGGGTCACCGTGGGGTCACCGGGGGGACACGGCTGTGGGTCGGGGGGCTCGGGGGGGGTTTTGGGGGGCTTTGTGGGGCCCCCACCTGCACGATGCTGTAGGTCCAGCCCTGCTGCACGCGGTCGCGCGCCCACACGTTGTGCGCGTTCTCGGCCAGGCGATCGACCAGCGTCAGCTGCGCCGGCGTCAGCCGCACGTGCGCCAGGTCCAGGGGCGCCGGCTTGTACCCGTTGGACATCACGTACCTTTAGGGGGGGGGGCACGGACGGGACACCCAAATGGGGATACCCCCAAAAATTAGACCCCGCCAAGGACACCCCAAAATGGGACCCCAAATGGGACCCCCTCCCAGTTGGAGATCCTGCCAGGGAACCCCTCTGAAATGGGAACCCAAATTGGACCCCCCCCCAGTTGGGGACCCCAAATGGGGACCTCCCAAAATGAGACCCCAAATGGGGATACCCCAAAATGAGACCCCGAATGGGGACCCCCCCAAAACGAGACCCCACCAAAGACCCCCCAAAATGGGAACCCAAACAGGGACCCCCCCAGTTTGGAGACCCCACCAAGGACCCCTCCCATACCCCAAAGGGGTCCCCCCCCTAATTAAAGACCCCATTGGGCCCCCCCCAATTTGGGGACCCCCCCCCCAGCGCCCCTACGTCTTGGGCAGTTTGATCTTCCTCAGGTTCTCCTCCGCCTTCTCGTCCGCCATGCCCACGTGGCAGCCCAGCGCCAGCAGCGTCCTGGGGGGGGGATAAACCCAAATATCAGCGGGGGGGGACCCCAAAATATAATCCCTGCCCCCCCCCAGCCCCTAGGACCCCCCCTCACTTGAGGGTCTCCCCGGACATCTGCAGGTTGTAGTTGCGCTCGGGCTCGGGGAGGCTGTGGAAGTCGAGCAGGCAGGGGTGCAGGCGCTGGTTGTCGTCACGGACCTGGGGGGGGGACACCGGGGGGGGGTTAAAAGGGGTTGGGGGGGGGTTTAGGGTGTTGGTTCTTTTTGGGGGGGGCGCTCACGGGGCCGTAGGTCCAGCCCTGCTCGATGCGGGTGAGGGCCCAGAGCTCGTGGATGTTCTCGGCCAGCTTCTCACGGATGCGCTCCAGGTGGGGGGGCAGCACGATCTGGGGGGGGGGGGCAATGGTCATAGGGACCCCAAAAACACCCTCGGGTATGGGGGGGGGACAGTGACAAAGCCCCCTCCCCTCTCCTGCCCCAGCTGAGCACCCCAAAGCCTCTCCATGCAATGGTGCCCGAAGCCCCCCCCAGCACCCAAATCCCACCCCCAAGTGACCCCGAGTGACCCCAAGTGACCCCAAGTGACCCCGAGCCCCTGACCCCAAACCCCCCCACACCCAACCCCATCCCCTGAGCGTCCCCAAGCCCCCCAGCCCCCAAACCCTATCCCCAAGCCCCCCAGCCCCCAAATCTTATCCCCAAGCCCCCCAACACCCTCCCCAAGCCCCCCCAGCCCCCCTCCCCATTTCCCCCCCTCCCTCCCCACCACCCCCCCTCGCCCCCCACTCCCCCCCTACACCCCCCCACACACCCCCCCACACACCCCCCCACCCCCCCCCATCACCCCCCCCCCCCAACCTGCATGGTGTCCACGGGGCAGGGGGTGAAGGCCGTGTGGGGCAGGGCCTGGGTGGGCCCCAGGAGGCAGCGGGCGCCGGGCCCCTGCCCCCCGTAGGCCTTGATGGGCTCCAGGCGCAGCCGCTCGCGGGGCAGCAGCGCCTCGGCGCAGGGCGAGTACCCGGGGGGGGGCAGGAACTGGAAGGCCCCGTGGCGACCCCCCAGCAGGAACCGCAGCCTGGGGGCAAGGGGGGAGAAGGGATATGGGGCGGGGGTCGTGACCCCGCTGTGGGATCCCCCCCTGGGGTAACCCCCCCCCCGCCCTGGGGGTGTTTGCCCCAAAGCCCCCCCCAGGGTGCAAAGGGGGTGGGTGCAAACTGGGTGGTCCCATGGGAATCCCCCCTCCCCCCCCCCAGGATTAAATAGCCCCAGTGTGACACCCCCAGCCCCACAGCAGCCCCATAGCATCCTCCCTAGCCCCATAGCGTCCCTTATAAAGCATCCCCAGCCCCATAGCAGCCCCATAACATCCCCTATACACCATCCCCAGCCCCATAGCATCCCCTATACACCATCCCCAGCCCCATAGCATCCCCCATGTCCCATCCCCAGCCCCACATCACCCCCATGCAGCATCCCCAGCCCCATAGCTGCCCCATTGCAGCCTCCAGGCACCATCCCCAGCCCCACATCACCCCTATACACCATCCCCAGCCCCATAGCATCCCCTATGCATCATCTCCAGCCCCATAGCATCCCTTGCAAAGCATCCCCAGCCCCACAGCACCCCCATATGCCCCCCCCGGCCCCTCACTTGACGCCGGCCGAGAAGCTGACGACGGGGAAGAAGAGGGCGTCGAGGTTGAAGTTCTCGAACATGCCCTGCACGGGGCAGCCGTTGAGGCGGAAGGAGATGCTGGGCACCCCCAGGTCCAGGCAGCAGCTCACCACGTCCCCCCCCGACAGCAAGTGCTGCTGGGGGGACGCCACCGCGCGCGCCACCCCCCCTGGGAGGGGAAAAAAATAATCGGGGGAGGATGAGGAGGGTGGGGGAGGAAGGAGGAGGAGGGTGGAGGATGGAGGAGGAGGAGGATGGAGGATGAAGAGGGTGGGGGACAAAGGAGGAGGAGGATGGAGGAAGAGGATGGAGGATGAAGGAGGAGGAGGATGGAGAATGGAGGACAAAGGAGGACAAAGGATGGAGGAGGAGGAGGAGGAGGAAGATGAGGAGGGAGGATGGAGGAGGAGGAGGATGGAGGAAGACAATGGAGGATGAAGGACGAGGATGGAGGAAGATGGAGGAGGGGGACAAAGGACGGAGGAGGAGGATGAGGAGGAAGGACAAGGAGGAGGAGGATGGAGGATGAAGGATGAACGAGGAGGACGAGGAAGATGAAGGATGGAGGAGGAGGATGAAGGACGAGGAGGATGGAGGGTGGAGGAAGAGGATGAAGGAGAAGGACAAAGGATGGAGGAGGAGGACGAGGAGGAAGACGAGGAAGAGGAAGGAGGACGGAGGAC
The DNA here is from genome assembly GCF_964211825.1 of Aythya ferina. Taxonomy (NCBI): domain Eukaryota; kingdom Metazoa; phylum Chordata; class Aves; order Anseriformes; family Anatidae; genus Aythya; species Aythya ferina. Next base: position 104,068 of record NC_140332.1, read on the forward strand.
AGAGGATGAAGATGGAGAAAGAGGGAGGATGGAGGAGGAGGAGGAGGACAGAGGAGGAGGATGGAGGCCAAAGGAGGAATGAGGAGGATGAAGATGAGGATGGAGGAGAAGGAGGAGGAGGAGGAAGATGAGGAGGAAGAGGAGGAAGATGAGGAAGAGGAGGAGGAGGCCGGGTACCTGCCCAGAGGTGGAGGCCGTCGAAGGCGAAGGAGTAGAGGTCGTCGCCGGCGCCGTTGCCCCCCCAGCCCTCGCCGCCCCCCGGGTAGGGGCTGTAGCCCCCCGCCATGGCCCAGCCCACGCGCAGGTGGGTGGCCTGGGCCGTGGCGAACGGCAGCGCCTCCTCCACCAGCACCTCGAAATACCAGCGCGGGAACTGCGTCGAGCCCGCGTGCGTGCCCAGGAAGATGTTGGGGCGCACGCTGCGGGGACGGGCGCGGGGTCAGGGGGCGCCCCGAGACCACCAGGAGCACCCCGAGACCCCGGGAGCACCCCGAGACCCCAGGAGCACCCTGAGACCCCAGGAGCACCCCGAGACCCCAGGAGCACCCCGAGACCCCAGGAGCATCCTGAGACCCCCAGTGGCACCACAAGACCCCCCAGGAGGAGCCCCGAGACCCCCAGGAGGAGCCCCAAGACCCCTCAGGAGGACTCCGAGACCCCCCAGGAGTACCCCGAGACCCTCCAACCCCCCCCCAGGACCACCAAGACCCCCCCCAGATCCCCAAGCCCCCCCTGTAACCCCCCCAAGACCCCAAGAACCCCCCCCAAGCCCCACCCAGGACCCTCCAAACCCCCCTAAGACCCCCCAGGAACCCCTCCCAAACCCTCCCAAGCCCCCCAGGACCCCCAAGAAGCCCCCCAGGACCCCCCCAAGCTCCCCAGGACCCCCCCAGGACCCTCCCCAAGCCCCCCAGGACCACCCCAAGCCCTCCAAGCCCCCCAAGCACCCCCCAAGACCCTCCCAAGCCCCCCAGGACCCCCCCAAGCCCCCCAGGACCCCCCCAGGACCCTCCCAATCCCCCCAGGACCCCCCCAGGCCCCCCCCGGCCCCCACCTGGTGACGTAGTTGACCAGCCCAGTCTGCAGCAGCAGGTCGCGCCGGGGCAGCAGGTTCTCGGTGATGAGGTTCTGGTTGGAGCGCACGGCCACCGCGTTGCACACGCACAGCGAGCACAGCACGTCCAGCACCTGGGGGGGGCACACGCGTGTGAGCACGCACAGTCACGGCTGAGCACGCACAGTCACATGTGGCATTGCACAATCACGCGTGAGCTTGCACAATCACGGGTGGCCTTGCACAATCACGGGTGGCCTTGCACAAGTGTGACCTGACTTGTACATGTGGCCTCCTTGCACACGCACGTGTGACCTTGCACAACCACGTGTGAGCTTGCACAATCACGTGTGAGCTTGCACAGTCATGTGTGACCTTGCACGAGTGTGACCTGGCCTGTACACATGGCCTCCACACACATGCATCTGTGAGCTTGCACACCCACGTGTGACCTTGCACACTCGTGTATGTGACCTTGCATGAGCATGACCTTGCATGCACGTGTGATCTCCGTGCACACGCCTGGCTTTGCACACTCCTGGCCTTGCACACTCCTGGCCTTGCACACTCACGGCCTTGCACACGCGTGTGTGGCCTTGCACACGCGCGTGCCCCCGACCTTGTGGTTGCGGCCGTGCTTGTCGAGCAGGGAGATGATGGACTTGATGTGGTTCTCCTGGATGATGTTCAGCACCTCGGGGCTCTCGATCAGCACGCAGTACAGCACCTCCAGGATGCCTGCGGGGATGGGGGGGGGGCTCAGCACCACGGGGGGGTCCCCAGTCCCATAGGGGGGTCCCCGGCCCCATAGGGGGGTCCTGTTCCCCGTGGGAGGGTCCCCAGCCCCATAGGGGGGTCCCCAGCCCCATAGGGGGGTCCTGTTCCCCGTGGGAGGGTCCCCAGCCCCATAGGGGAGTCTTGGCCCCATAGTGGGGTCCTGGCCCCATAGGGGGGTCCCCAGCCCCTTTTTGGGGGGGGTCCCGGCCCCTTTTGGGGGTCCCACGCACCCGAGGAGGCCTCGAGGCGGTCCAGCTTGCTGACCAGCCAGTCCAGGTTGGTGGAGAACAGGGCGCAGTTGGAGCGGTTCCCCCGGATCAGCGAGGCTGGGGGGGGGCACGGGGGGTCAGAGCCCCCCCAGGGAACCCCACGCTGACCCCATTTCACCCCATAACCCTTTCATGCCCCCAATACCCCCCCATGCCCCCCCCACCCCTCCTAGGTACCCCCCACGACCCCCCCATACCCCAAGCACACCCCCCAGGACCCCCCCATGACCCCCACACGACCCCCCCCAACCCCCCCATACCCCCCATGACCCCCTCCAGCCCCCCCACAACCCCCCTTCCCCCCCATGAACCCCCCATTACCCCCCTATGACCTCCCCACGACCCCCCCCAACGCCCCTATATCCCCCCCATGACCCCCCATGACCCCCCATGACCCCCCCACGACCCCCACGACCCCCCCAACCCCCCCATGAGCCCCCTGTACCCCCCTATGACCCCCCCATGACCCCCCCCAACGCCCCTATGTCCCCCCCATGACCCCCCATGACCCCCTCCAACCCCCCCACGACCCCCCCAATCCCCCCATGACCCCCCTGTACCCCCCTATGACCCCCCCATGACCCCTCCAACCCCCCTATATCCCCCCCACGACCCCCTATGACCCCCCCACGACCCCCCCACGACCCCCTATGACCCCCCCACGACCCCCCCACGCCCCCCCCGACCCCCCCCCCGCCCCCCCCGCACCCAGCAGCTCATAGAGCAGGTTGACGATCTCCTTCCAGGAGGCCGCGGCCTCGTCCCCGGCCAGCTCGGCGAAGTGCGCGGCCGTGCTGTACTCGCTCAGGCGGTCGATGCACGTCAGCACCAGGCGGATCATGCCCTGGGGAGCCCCCGGACCCATTACAGCCCCCCCGGACCCATTAGTGCCCCCCCGGACCCATTAGTGCCCCCCCGGCCCTATAAGCACCCCCCGGCCCTATATACAGCCCCCGGCCCTATAAGCATCCCCACATCCCCCCAACCCTGTAAGTGCCCCTCCCAGCCCTAGAAGGCCCCCAGGGACCCCAAAAGCCCCCCAAAGCCCCTCAAAAGCCCCCCAGGGACCCCCAGAACCCCCCCAGGCACCCCCAGAAGCCCTCCAGGGACCTCAGGAACCCCCAAAGCCCCCCAGGGACCCCCAAAGCCCCCCAGGGACCCCCAGAAGCCCCCCCAAAGCCCCCCAGAGACCCCCAAAACCCCTCCAGGGACCCCATAAAGCCCTCCAGGGACCCTTAAAAGCCCCCTGAGACCCCCAGAAACCCCTCAAAAGCCCCCCAGGGACCTCCAGGGACCCCAAAAGCCCCCCAGGGATCCCCCAGAGACCCCCAGAAGCCCCCCAAAAGCCCCCGGAGACCCCCCAGAAGCCCCTCAAAAGCCCCCCAGGGACCCCCAAAAGCCCCCAAAAGCCCCCCAGGAACCCCCCTAAAGCCCCCCAGGGACTCCCATAGACCCCCCAGAAGACCCCCATGGACCCCAAAAAGCCCCCCCGGCCCCCCACCTCCTCCTGGAAGAGGTTCTGGCGGCTGCGCAGGGCTCGCAGGCGGCCCTGGCGCTCCTCGTGCCGCAGCTCGGCCGGGGGGTGCTGGAAGTACCCGATGAGGTCCCGCAGGCTCAGGATCACCGCCCCGATCGGCAGCGCCCCCCCGGAGCCCCCCCGGCCCTTCCCGCTCAGGCTGTCCAGGCCCCTGGGGGGGGGGCACACACGGGGGGGTCAGACACGGGAAAAAAGGCGCAGAGGGTCTCCGACACCGAGATTTGTGCCTTCTGACCCCAAATCTTGTCCCTCCTGACCCCAAATCCCGCAGCCCCTCCTGACCCCAAATCTTGCCCCTTTTGACCCCAGATTCTGCCCCTGCTGTCCCCAAATCTCACCCTTCTGGCCCCAAATTTTGTCCCTTCTGGCCCCAAATCCCGCAGCCCCTTTCTGACCCCAAATTTCATCCCTCCTGACCCTAAATCTTGCACCTTCTGTCCCCAAATCTCATCACTTCTGTCCCAAAATTTTACCCCTTTCCCCCCAAATCTCGCTCCTCCTGACCCTAGTTCTCCCCCTTTCCCCCCCCTCCTGACCCCATACCCCCGTTTTCCCCCCAAATCCCCCCTTTTCCCCCCGAATCTCACTCCTCCCGACCCCAACCCCCCCCCTTCTCCCCACAACCCCCCTTTCTCCCCAAATACCCCCTTTTCCCCCAAATCTTGCCCCTCCTGACCACAAATTCCCCCCTTTTTTCCCCAAATCTCGCCCTTTTTTCCCCAAATCTCGCCCCTCCCGACCCCATACCCCCCCTTGTCCCCCCCCCACCGTATGAAGACCCCGTAGAGCCCGGCGGTGCTGTAGATCATCCTGGCCGCCTGCGACTCCTGGCGCTGGGAGCGGGACAGGGTCAGGGCATCGTCCATGTGCCCCTCCTGGTGCAGGATGGCCTGGGGGGGGGCAGGGGGGGGACAGGGGGGGTCAGCGGGACCCCCGAGACCCCCGGCAGCCTCCCCACGACACCCCCAGAGACAGCCCAGAGACCCCCAGCGATGGATGCCCCCAAATCTGCTCCAATGACGCCCCCAAAGTGACCCCAGGGGTGCCCCAAATCCCACCCAGACCCCCCCCCAGTGACACCACCAAAGACCCCCCCAAAGCCCCCACAGAGACACCCCAAAGCCCCCCAAATCCCACCCAAAGCCCCCCAGGGAATCCCCCAAAGCCCCCCAGGGACCCCCCAAATCCCCCCAAAGCTCCCCAGAGACACCCCAAATCCCCCCTTGACCCCCTCAAATCCCCCCCCAAAGCCCCCCAGGGACCCCCAAAATCCCCCCTTGACCCCCTCAAATCCCCCCTCAAATCCCCCCAAAGCCCCCCAGGGACCCCCCAAAGCCCCCCCAAAGCCCCCCAAAGCCCCCCAGGGACCCCCAAAATCCCCCCTTGCCCCCCCCAAATCCCCCCAAAGCCCCCCAGGGACCCCCCAAAGCCCCCCAAATCCCCCCTTGAGCCCCTCAAATCCTCCCCCAAAGCCCCCCAGGGACCCCCCAAATCCCCCCAAAGCTCCCCAGAGACACCCCAAATCCCCCCTTGACCCCCTCAAATCCCCCCCCAAAGCCCCCCAGGGACCCCCAAAATCCCCCCTTGACCCCCTCAAATCCCCCCTCAAATCCCCCCAAAGCCCCCCAGGGACCCCCCAAAGCCCCCCCAAAGCCCCCCAAAGCCCCCCAGGGACCCCCAAAATCCCCCCTTGCCCCCCCCAAATCCCCCCAAAGCCCCCCAGGGACCCCCCAAAGCCCCCCAAATCCCCCCTTGAGCCCCTCAAATCCTCCCCCAAAGCCCCCCAGGGACCCCCAAATCCCCCCCCCGGCCCCCACCTTCCTCTTGAGCAGCCCGAGCCGCATCGCCTTGGTGTCGGCGGCGGCGTAGGTGAGCCAGAGCCCCGAGGCGGCGTGCTGCACGAAGCACAGCGACTCCCCGTACTTGATCTCGGGGGGGCCCATCCCCTCCACGTCCCGCTTGGCCCCCGCCTCCAGCTTCTCCTGCAAGGGGGGGGGCGTCAGGGTGAGGGGGGTGGGGACGGACCCCAATGGAGGGGACCCCAATGGGGAGCAGCGTGGGGAGCGGGGACCCCAATGGGATGAGTGGGGAGGGGGGGTATAGGGACAGGGACCCCCATGGGATGCATTGGGGGGGGTTATATAGGGACAGGGACACCATGGGGCCTATGGGTTAGGGCACAGGTCCATATAGGGCCATATAGGGACTCCCCAGGACAGGACCCCCAGGGATGGGACCCCCAAGGGATGAGACCCCCAGGATGGGACCCCTGGGGACGGGACCCCCAGGACAGGACCCCCTGGGGACGGGACCCCTGGGGACAGGACCCCCAGGATGAGATGCCCTGGGACGAGACCCCCAGGATGGGACCCCTGGGGATGAGATCTTCTGGGATGGGCCCCCCCAGGACGAGATCCCCTGGGACAAGACCCCCAGGATGGGACGCCCAGGATGAGACCCCCAGGACGAGACCCCCGAGGATGAGATTCCCTAGGGATGAGACCCCCAGGACGGGACCCCCAGGACAGGATCCCCCTGGGATGGGACCCCTGAAGACGGGACCCCCAAGGGATGAGACCCCTGGGGACAGGACCCCTTGGGATGGGGCCCTCAGGACAGGACCCGCTGGGGATGAGACCCCCAGGATGAGACCCTCTGGGGACGAGACCCCTGGGGACGGGACCCCCCCGCGCACCTTGGATGCCCGGAAGCAGAAGGCGGAGGCGCGGGTGCTGGCGGCGGCCGCCTCCACCATGGCCAGGCCGCGCTCCTCCGTCAGCGCCAGGTAGCGCCCGGTGGTGACGTGACGCACCCGGAACGGCTGCCCCCAGCGCAGGTGGCTGCCGCTCCAGCTGGGGGGGACATTATGGGGTCATGGGGGGTCACTGGGGTCATTGGGGTCATGGGAGGTCATTAGGGTCATGGGGACATCGGGGGACATAGGGACATTGGGATGGAATGGCTGCCCCCAGTGCAGGTGGCTGCCGCTCCAGCTGGGGGGGACATGGGGGGGTCAGTGGGGTCACTGGGGTCATGGGGGGTCACTGGGGTCATGGGGGGACACAGGGACACTGGGGACATGGGGATGGAATGGCTGCCCCCAGCGCAGGTGGCTGCCGCTCCAGCTGGGGGGGACATTGGGGTCATGGGGGGTCACTGGGGTCATGGGGGGTCATTGGGGTCATAGGGGGTCATTGGGGTCATGGGGGGTCACTGGGGTCATGGGGGGACACAGGGACATTGGGGACATGGGGATGGAACAGCTGCCCCCAGCGCAGGTGGCTGCCGCTCCAGCTGGGGGGGACATTGGGGTCATGGGGGGTCACTGGGGTCATGGGGGGTCATTGGGGTCATAGGGGGTCATTGGGGTCATGGGGGGTCACTGGGGTCATGGGGGGACACAGGGACATTGGGGACATGGGGATGGAACAGCTGCCCCCAGTGCAGGTGGCTGCCGCTCCAGCTGGGGGGGCACGGGGGGGTCAGTGGGGTCATGGGGACATCAGGTGTCATTGGGTCATGGGGGGTCATGGGGACATCAGGGGTCATTGGGGTCATTGGGGTCATGGGGATGGAACGGCTGCCCACAGTGCAGGTGGCTGCCGCTCCAGCTGGGGGGGTCATGGGGGGGTCAGTGGGGTCATTGGGGTCATAGGGGGTCATTGGGGTCATGGGGACATCAGGGGTCATTGGAGTCATGGGGGGACATAGGGGGTCGTTTGGGTCACAGGGGGACACAGGGACACTGGGGACATGGGGGTCATGGGGGGACATTGGGGTCATTGGGGGGTCATGGGGACACTGGGGGGGTCATAGGGGGTCATTAGGGGTCATGGGGAGACAGGGATGGGACATGGGGACAATGGGGACAATAGGGACACGGGGCACACAGCCCAGGGACAGGGGGACACGGAGGGGACACTGGGGGGGGTGGGGGACACACAGGGGGGCCACGACCCCCCCCCCCCACCTGATGCGCAGCGGCTCCAGGCGCCACAGGGAGCGGGCGTGGGTGCAGACGGCCCCCCCCTCGTAATTAACCACGCTGCTGCGGGGACAACCACAGGCCGGGGGGGTGAGGGGGAGGGGGGAGGTCCCAGGGGACCCCCTCAACCCCCCCCCAAAAAAAAAAATTCGGGTTCCACCCCCCCCAAAAAAAAAAACCTGAGCTCTCCGCCCGGCTCCGGCGCCGAGGGGCTGAGGCACTCGTCCATGTGGCCGTGGAAGAGGCGCAGGACGTGGCCGCCCGTCACGTAGCCTGGGGGGGGGACACGGAGAGATTTTGGGGTGCTGGGGGGGGCCACAGCCACCCAGGGGGGCACCCAAGGGTGCTGGGCCCGCGCCCACCTTCCTCGGAGCCCGAGCAGATGGGGTTCATGTTCCACAGCGTCTGCATGAAGGAGGCGTCCGCCTGCAGCTCCCCGCTGGCCGTCGAGAGGTGCTGGGGGGGGGGCAAAAAGGGGGGGGTCAGTGGGGAGACCCCCCCCCAGGGGAATCCCCAGGGACCCCCCCAGGGACTCCTGTTCACAGGGAGACCCCCACCCACAAGGAGACCCCCCCCAAGGGGAAACCCCTAGGGACCCCCCCCCCAAGAAGACCCCTCCCCAGGGACCCCACACACCCAGGGAGACCCCCCGGAGACCCCCCTAACAGAGAAGACCCCCCAAGGACCCCCCCATTCACAGGGAGACCCCCCTGGGGACCCCCCAGGGACCCCCCACTCAGGGGGATCCCCCGGGACCCCCGCAGGGAGACCCTCCCCCCCCCCACAGCTCTTGCACGCCCCCCTTTCACCATGCCCCCAGCCCTTGCACACCCCTCACACGCCCCCCTGCACACCCAGAGCCCTTGCACGCCCCTTGCACACCCCTTGCACACTCCCAGCCCTTGCACACCCCTTGCACACCCCTCGCATGCTCCTTGCACGCCCCTTGCACGCCCCTTGCACACCCCCTGCACACCCCCTGCACACCCCCAGCCCTCGCACGCCCCTTGCACGCCTTGCACGCCCGTTGCACGCCCGTTGCACCCCCCTGCCCACGCACCAGGTAGCGCTCGGAGGAGACGCTGACCAGGATGAGGTCGTCGCCCACCCGAACCTTCTCGCCCTCCGAGCGCTGCTTGGACGCGGGGTGCATGGTCCACCAGCACGCCTCGCCTGGCACGGGGGGGTGGAGCCGGGAACTCGGGGCCCCCAAACCCCCATATGGGGCCTGGGGGCAGCCGGACCCCACAGGGACCCCGAAACCCCATACAGGGACCCCAAAACCCTTATAGGGACACCAAAACTCACATATAGGGACCCTGAGACCCCCATACAGGGACCCCAAAACCCCACATAGGGACCCCAAGATCCCCATAAAGGGCCTGGGGGCAGCCAAATCCCATATAGAGACCCCAAAACCATGTATAGGGACCCCAAAACCCCCATATAGGGACCCCCACAGCCCCCATATAGGGCCTGGGGGCCCCCAAACCCCATAGAGACCCCCTTAACACCCCCCTAAAACCCCTTTAACCAAGCCCATGGAGCCCTCAACCCCCCAAAATAAGCCTTTAACCCCCCCCAAGGAGCCCCCAAAGCCCCCTGAGACCCCCTTAACCCCCCCAGGACCCCCTTTAACCCCCCCAGGCCCCCCAAAGCCCCCCGGCCCCATACCCGCGGCGTCCTCCTGCAGCCCCACGTCGAAGGCCAGCTTGTCGGTGACGGAGCGCGACGTGGTCAGGCAGCTCAGGTACTGGGGGGGTCGGGGTCAGGGGGCGGCCTGACCCCATAGGGACCCCCCGACCCCATAGGGACCCCCCCGACCCCTTAGGGACCCCCCCGACCCCTTAGGGACCCCCCCGACCCCTTAGGGACCCTCCCAGCCCCTTAGGGAGCCCCAAATCTCATAGGGATCCCCCCGACCCCATAGGGACCATAGGGACCCCCCTGGCCCCAGAAAGCCCCCTACCAGACCCCATAGCCCCCCCACAGACCCATAGAGCCCCCCCCTTACCCCATAAGCCCCCTCTTACCCCATAAAGACCCCCCCCCAAGCCCATAGGGGCCCTCCCCTTACCCCCATAAGCCCCCCCTTACCCCCATAAGCCCCTCCCTCTTACCCCATAGAGCCCCCCTCCTGCCCCATAGGGACCCCCCCGGCCCCCCCCGGCCCCCCCCGGCCCCATAAAGCCCCCCCCCGCCCCACAGCCCCCCCTCACCATGCCGCTGTGTGAGTGCCGCAGCAGGATGGCGTGGCCGTACAGCAGCGTCCGGTGCCCCCCGCCCTGCGAGGACTTTGGGGAGGGGGACACGGGGACAAGGGGGGGGCACACGGTCAGCGGCACGGCCCTCGTGCAACGCACGGCCCTCGTGCAAGGCGCTCTGTGCATTGCACGGCCCTTGGGTGTTGCACACCCCTCGTGCAAGGCCCCCGTGCATTGCACACCCATTGTGCATTGCACGCCTGCACCTCTTGTGCAACACCCCCTGTGCATTGCACACCTCTTGTGCATTGCACGCCCATTGTGCATTGCACACCTGCACCTCTTGTGCATTGCACACCCCTCGTGTGTTGCACACCCCTCGTGCAAGGCCCCTGTGTATTGCACGTCCCTTGTGCATTGCACACCCACACCTTTTGTGCATCATCCCCTGTGCAATGCACGCCCCTTGTGCAATGCACACCTCTTGTGCATTGCACACCCACTTCTCTTGTGCAACACCCCCGTGCATTGCACATCCGGGCCTCTTGTGCAATGTCCCTTGTGCATTAAACACCCCGTGTGCATTGCACACTCCCTGTGCAACACCCCCTGTGCTTTGCACACCCACTTCTCTTGTGCAACGCCCCCTGTGCTTTGCACGCCCCTCGTGCAACGCCCCCAGTGTTTTGCACACCCACTTCTCTTGTGCAACACCCTGCGCGTTGCACGCCCCTCGTGCAAGACACCTTGGTGCATCGCACGCTCCTCGTGCAAACCCCCCCGTGCCTTGCACGCCTGCTTTGCACACCCCTCGTGCAAGGCTCCCTGCGAGGGGGGGGCTGCATCCGGGATCCACACGGGGGGGGGCTCAGGGTTCCGGGATCGGATCATTTTGGGGGGGGGGGGGATTTTTTTTAGGATGGGGGGGCGCAGGGGGGGCCCCCCCGGGATCCATGCGGAGGAGGAGGAGGAGGAGGAGGCCGAAGGACACCGGGGGGGGGGGGGGGGGGCAGAAGGGGGGGGGGGTCACAGCACCACGGTGCCACCTACCCACTTGTCCAGATCGACCCCCTGGGGTGGGCAAGGGGGGGGGGGGAGAGAAAAGAGAGGCGTCACGGGGGCAGGGACCGCCAGGACCCCCCAGGACCCCCCCAGGACCCCCCCAGGACCCTCCCAGGACCCCCCCCCCACCCATGGGTGCCCCCCACCCACCTCGGCGCCCGTCTCGGCGCTGTTGGCCAGCATCTCCTGCAGCGCCCGCACCGACAGCGACTGCTCCAGCACGAAGCAGCAGACGGCCAGGTCGGGGGGCACGTTCTGGGGGGGGGCACGGGGTCACCGGGGTCACCCGGGGTCATCAGGGGTCACCAGGGGTCATTGGGGTCATCAGGGGTCATGGGGTCACCAGGGGTCACCCGAGGGACCCCCCCGTTGAGGGGTGTTGGGCGCCCCCCTTCTGGTGACGTTGGGGTTCCCATGTTTTTTGGGGGGGCCCCCATGGACCCCCCCAAGTGATATTTTGGGGTGTCCCCCCCCCGGTGATATTTGGGGTCCCCCCCGTTCCGTGACATTTGGGGTCCCCACGTTTTGGGGTACAGGGTGACCCCCCCCACCACCACCAGGTGATATTTGGGGTCCATCCCCTGGTTGGGGGGGGGGGGTCCCGTGCCCAATCTATGGGGTGTCCCCAAACTGGGGGGGGTCCCCGTGTCCCCAGCCCCCCCCCCCATGCTCCCAGGGGTCCCTACACCCCCCCATGGGGTCCCCCAAGCCCCCCCGCCCCCCCAGGGCTCCCCACATCCCAGTGGCCCTTATGGGGTCCCCACCCCCCCAACCCCCCCCATGGGGTCCCCATGCCCCCCCCCCAGCCCCCCCAGCCCCCCCCAGCCCCCCCAATACCCCCCCCTCCCCATTAGAGGTGTTCTCCAGGAAGCAGAAGCAGCTCCCCAGGACCCCCATCCCCATACCCCTTATGGGGTCCCCGCCCCCCCAGCCCCCCCATGGGGTCCCCATGCCGGGGGGGTCCCGGTGCCCCCCCCCCACCTGCGCGTTGGAGGTGGGCTCGAGGAAGCAGAGGCGGTTGCCGAAGCCCTCGGCCGCCAGGCACAGCTTGAGCTGCTCCGAGGGCAGCGAGCTGGTGGTCTGCAGCACCACCTCGTCCTCCTGGGGGGGCACCGAAATTGGGGGGGGGCAACCCCAAAAATGGGGACACCCCAAAATTATGGGGACATCACAAAATAATGGGACACCCCAAAATAATAGGGACACGAGGTCAGAGGTCATGGGGCAGGGGGCTCCTGGGCTGCAGCACCACCTCGTCCTCCTGGGGGGGGGGCACCCCAAAATTAGGGGGGGCACCCCAAAAATGGGAGGGAACCCAAAATTATGGGGAAACCCCAAAATAATGGGGAAACCCCAAAATAATGGGGATAGGAGGTGAGAGGTCATGGGGCAGGGGGCTCATGGTCTGCAGCACCACCTCGTCCTCCTGGGGGGGCACCGAAATGGGGGGGGCACCCCAAAATAATGGGGGCACCCCAAAATTATGGGGAAACCCCAAAATAATGGGGACATGAGGTCAGAGGTCATGGTGAGAGGTCACGGGGCAGGGGGCTCCTGGGCTGCAGCACCACCTCGTCCTCCTGGGGGGGGGGCACCCCAAAATTAGGGGGGGGGCACCCCAAAAATGGGGGGGAACCCAAAATAATGGGGAAACCCCAAAAATGGGGATATCACAAAAATGGGGACACGAGGTCAGAGGTCATGGGGCAGGGGGCTCATGGGCTGCAGCACCACCTCGTCCTCCTGGGGGGGCACCGAAATGGGGGGGGCACCCCAAAAATGGGGACACCCCAAAATTATGGGGAGAAACCCAAAATTATGGGGACACCCCAAAATAATGGGGAAACCCCAAAATAATGGGGATATCACAGAATAATGGGGATAGGAGGTGAGAGGTCATGGGGCAGGGGGCTCGTGGGCTGCAGCACCACCTCGTCCTCCTGGGGGGGGGCACCCCAAAATTATGGGGGGGTCACCAAAAAGGGGGGACACCCCCAGAAGGAAGGACCCCAAAGGCAGGGACCCCAAAAGGAGAGGGACCCCCCCCAAAAAGGGGGGGACACCCCCAAAGTGAGAGACCCCCCAAAAGGGGACCCCAAAAGGGGACCCCCCCCAAAAAAAAGGGGAGACCCCGAAAATGAGACCTCAAACAAGGAGCCCCCCAAAAATGGGAGAAACCCCCACCAAAAATGCTGCCCCCCCAGCCCCTTCTGCCCCCCCCCTTGTGCCCCCCCCCCGCCCACCTGCTCCCATCACTCGTGGGGGGGGGCCGGGGGGGCGCGGATTTTTGGGATGCCGCCGGGGTCACCCCGGGTCCCAGCGGGGGGGGGGGAGGGGGGGGGGCACCTGACACGGGGGGGGGTCAATCAGCCCCCCCCCCCCCCAAACCCCCTCCCCCCCCCCATTTCCACCCAGGCTGCTCCCATGGGGGGGGGGGGGCTGTTAATAACCCCCCCTCCCCCCCCAGGCCCATTTTGAGGCCAAACCGGGAGGATTTGGGACACGGGGACGAACTGGGCCGCCCCCCCCCGCCCCTCCCCCCCCCGGGGGGGTATTTTTGGCTCCCCGCCCCCCCCCGGCTCTGGTTTCGCCCCCCCCCAGCAGCTGCCCCCCCCCCTCCCCTCCCCCCCCCCGGGTGCTTTTTTTGGGCCACGACAGGTGGGGGCCGGGGGCCGGCAATGGGGGGGGGCGGGGGGGGGCTCCCAGTCCTTCCCAGTGCTCCCAGTTTCATCCCAGTGCCATCCCAGTGCTTCCCAGTCCCGTCCCAGTGCCTCCCAGTATCCCCAGTCCCAACCCAGTCCCCCCAACACCACCTTGCCCCCCCCCAGCGCCCCCCCAGCCCCAGTTCCCCCCCCCCAAAGCCTTCCCAGTGCCCCCAGTATCATCCCAGTGCCTTCCAGTATGATCCCAGTGCCTCCCAGTCCTATCCAGTGCCCCCAGTATCATCCCAGTGCCCCCAGTATCCCAGTGCCTCCCAGTATGATCCAGTCCCTCCCAGTCCCATCCCAGTCCCTCCCAGTCCTATCCCAGTGCCCCCAGTATCATCCCAGTCCCTCCCAGTCCCATCCAATCCCTCCCAGTCCCATCCCAGTCCCTCCCAGTCCCATCCCAATCCCTCCCAGTCCCATCCCAGTCACTCCCAGCCCCCCCCACGGCCCCCCTCCCAGTCTCCCCAGTCCCTCCCAGTCCCTCCCAGTAACTCACCGTGCGCAGGAACTGGACATCGTCCTCCGCGTCCGCTTCAGCCATGGCTGGGGGGGGTCCCGGGGGGGGATCCCGGGTGTCTGGGGGGGGGCGTCAATAAAGGGGGGGGGGTCCCGGTAACGTGGGGGGGGGGCTCCGGGGAGCGGGGACCGGAGCTGGGGGGGGTCCCTGGGGGGGTCCTGGGGGGGGTCCCGGGGGGGTCCCTGGCGGGGGGGGTCCCGGAGCCTTCTCCCGGTGCCGCCGCCGCCCGGTGCCGCTGAGCCCTGGGGGGGGGGGGGGGAGGGAAACTGAGGCACGGCCCCCCCCGGCCAAAAATGGGTGGGGGGTCTGGGTGCCCC
>NC_140332.1:118697-149248 GCF_964211825.1 Aythya ferina
CCCCCCATGGGGTCCCCATGCCCCCCCCCAGCCCCCCAAGCCCCCCCCATGCCCCCCCAGCCCCCCCAATATCCCCCCCTCCCCCCCCCCTCCCCATTAGAGGTGGTCTCCAGGAAGCAGAAGCAGCTCCCCAGGACCCCCCACCCCCTCCCCATTGTGGGGTCCCCACCCCCCGCAGCCCCCCCATGGGGTCCCCATGCCGGGGGGGTCCCGGCGCCCCCCCCCCACCTGCGCGTTGGAGGTGGGCTCGAGGAAGCAGAGGCGGTTGCCGAAGCCCTCGGCCGCCAGGCACAGCTTGAGCTGCTCCGAGGGCAGCGAGCTGGTGGTCTGCAGCACCACCTCGTCCTCCTGGGGGGGGGCACCCCAAAATTAGGGGGGGGCACCCCAAAAATGGGAGGGAACCCAAAATAATGGGGATAGGAGGTCAGAGGTCATGGGGCAGGGGCTGGTGGTCTGCAGCACCACCTCGTCCTCCTGGGGGGGGGCACCCCAAAATTAGGGGGGGGCACCCCAAAAATGGGAGGGAACCCAAAATAATGGGGATAGGAGGTCAGAGGTCATGGGGCAGGGGGCTGGTGGTCTGCAGCACCACCTCGTCCTCCTGGGGGGGGGGACACCCCAAAATTAGGGGGGGGGGCACCAAAATTATGGGGAAACCCCAAAAATGGGGATATCACAAAATAATGGGGATATCACAAAAATGGGGACACGAGGTCAGAGGTCATGGGGCAGGGGGCTCATGGGCTGCAGCACCACCTCGTCCTCCTGGGGGGGCACAGAAATGGGGGGGGGCACCCCAAAAATGGGGGCACCCCAAAATAATGGGGACACCCCAAAATTATGGGGAAACCCCAAAATAATAGGGACACGAGGTCAGAGGTCACGGTGAGAGGTCATGGGGCAGGGGGCTGGTGGGCAACAGCACCACCTCGTCCTCCTGGGGGGGGGCACCCCAAAATTATGGGGGGTCACCAAAAAGGGGGGACACCCCCAGAAGGAAGGACCCCAAAGGCAGGGACCCCAAAAGGAGAGGGACCCCCCCCAAAAAGGGGGGGACACCCCCAAAGTGAGAGACCCCCCAAAAAGGGGACCCCAAAAGGGGCCCCCCCCAAAAAAAAGGGGAGACCCCGAAAAATGAGACCTCAAAACAAGGAGCCCCCCCAAATGGGAGAATCCCCCCAAAATGGGAGAAACCCCCCCAAAAATGCTGCCCCCCCCAGCCCCTTGTGCCCCCCCCTTGTGCCCCCCCCCCCCGCCACCTGCTCCCATCACTCGTGGGGGGGGGCAGAGGGGGGGGGGGATTTTTGGGATGCCGCCGGGGTCACCCCGGGTCCCAGCGGGGGGGGGGAGGGGGGGGGCACCTGACACCGGGGGGGGGTCAATCAGCCCCACCCCCCCCCAAAAAACCCCCCCCCCCCCCCCCCCATTTCCACCCAGGCTGCTCCCATGGGGGGGGGTGCTGTTAATAACCCCCCCCTCCCCCCCCAGGCCCATTTTGAGGCCAAACCGGGAGGATTTGGGACACGGGGACGAACTGGGCCGCCCCCCCCGCCCCTCCCCCCCCCGGGGGGGTATTTTTGGCTCCCCGCCCCCCCCCGGCTCTGGTTTCGCCCCCCCCCCCCCAGCAGCTGCCCCCCCCCTCCCCTCCCCCCCCCCCCGGTGCTTTTTTTGGGCCACGACAGGTGGGGGCCGGGGGCCGGCAATGGGGGGGGGCGGGGGGGGGCTCCCAGTCCTTCCCAGTGCTCCCAGTTTCATCCCAGTCCCATCCCAGTGCCTCCCAGTCCCGTCCCAGTGCCTCCCAGTATCCCCAGTCCCAACCCAGTCCCCCCCAACACCACCTTGCCGCCCCCCCAGCGCCCCCCCAGCCCCAGTTCCCCCCCCCAAAGCCTTCCCAGTGCCCCCAGTATCATCCCAGTGCCTTCCAGTATGATCCCAGTGCCTCCCAGTCCTATCCCAGTGCCCCCAGTATCATCCCAGTGCCCCCAGTATCATCCCAGTGCCTCCCAGTATGATCCCAGTCCCTCCCAGTCCCATCCCAATCCCTCCCAGTCCCATCCCAGTCCCTCCCAGTCCCATCCCAGTCACTCCCAGTCCCATCCCAGTCACTCCCAGCCCCCCCCACGGCCCCCTCCCAGTCTCCCCAGTCCCTCCCAGTCCCTCCCAGTAACTCACCGTGCGCAGGAACTGGACATCGTCCTCTGCATCTGCTTCAGCCATGGCTGGGGGGGGGTCCCGGGGGGGGATCCCGGGTGTCTGGGGGGGGCGTCAATAAAGGGGGGGGGGTCCCGGTAACGTGGGGGGGGGCTCCGGGGAGCGGGGACCGGAGCTGGGGGGGGTCCCTGGGGGGGTCCTGGGGGGGGTCCCGGGGGGGTCCCTGGCGGGGGGGGTCCCGGAGCCTTCTCCCGGTGCCGCCGCCGCCCGGTGCCGCTGAGCCCTGGGGGGGGGGGGGAGGGAAACTGAGGCACGGCCCCCCCCGGCCAAAAATGGGAGGGGGAGGGGACAAAGGGGGGGGGGCACCCAGACACACCCCCCCACCCCCACCCCCACCCCCCGGGCTGGCCCTAACCAAGCACCGGGTGCTAATGAGGGCGGGGGGGGGCAATCGCTGTCAACACCCCCCCCCAGCCCCCTCCCCAAATGGGGGGGCACGGGGGGGGGTACAGGGAAATGGGGGGGACCCCTGGCAATCGGGGGGGGTCCACGATTTGGGGGGGAGCCCCTGATTAATGGGGGGGGGCACAAAAATGGGGGGAGGCACAGAAATGGGGGGACCCCGGGCAATTGGGGGGGGTCCTGGCAATGGGGGGGACCCCAAGAATTTTTGGGGTTCACAATGGGGGGGGGATCCCCGGTCCCGTGGCCCCCCCCCCCGCCGTGGCCCCCCCCCCGGGGCTGACATCAGCCCAGTTCCTCCTTCGCCCAGTTCCTGCCGGGGACTGGGAGCGGGCGGGGGGCGCGCGGGGGGGGCTCGGAGCCATGGACCTCGGGGACAGCAAGAGGTGGGTGCCGGGGGGGGGGGCAGGGGGGGGGCTACTGGGGTGGGGGGCAGAGGGGGGTCGTCCCCCCCCCCATTTACGCTGGGAGCGTCCGTCCCCGTTCCGCTCTGGGACCAGTTCGGCGGCCAAACTGGGACCAGTTTGCGGCACTGGGTTGTGGCCCTCGGCCCCAACTGGGACCCGCTCCCACCCTAAACTGGGACCAGTTCCACTCCCAAACTGGGACCAGCCTGTGCCCCCAGTACAGCCGCTCTAGCCCCCAAACTGGGACCAGTCTCGCCCCCAAACTGGGGCCCAGCTCCATCCCCAAACTGGGGCCCAGTGCCAGCAGCCGGCCCCACGGGGGGGACCCCACGCCCCACACCGGGGGTTGGGGGTCCCGGTGACGGCCCCACGGTGGCGTTTTTGGGGGGGGCCCCACGGCAGCCGCCCGCCCCCCCGGAAGAGCGTTGGGCAAGCGGTGCCGGGAGGGGAAGTGCAGCCATGGGGCACCGCAAAATGTGGGGGGCCAGCCCCACGGCGCCCTGAAATGTGTGGGGCCAGCCCCATGGGGCACCTCAATGTGTGGGGCAGCCCCATGGCTCAATATATGGGGCCAGTCCCATGGCTCCAAGCAATATGTGGGTCCAGCCCCATGGTGCAGCACAATATGTGGGGCCAGCCCCATAGCGTTGTGCAATCTATGGGGCCAGCCCCAAGGCACAATATATGGGTCCAGGTCCATGGTGCCGTGCAATATGTGGGTCCAGCCCCATGGTGCTGTGCAATCTATGGGGCCAGCCCCATGGCACAATATATGGGGCCAGCCCCACGGCACCATGCAATCTATGGGTCCAGCCCCATGGCGCTGTGCAATCTATGGGGCCAGCCCCACGGCACACTGGGTGCCGGTGCGGGCGGGGGGCGCGGTGGCGCTGAGCCCCCCTCGGTGCCGCAGGAAGCCCGGGGGGGCCAAGGCGCGGCGGCCGTGCCGGCGGCGGATGACGTGCCCCACGGCGCGGGAGATCAGCCAGGCCATGGCCAGCGCCGGGCTCGGGGACCTGCCGCAGGCCTGCAGCCTGGAGCAGCTCCTGGAGCGCTGCCTCGACGCCTTCGGTGAGCGCGGCCCCCGCCACCCTTGGGTGCTGCAGCCCTTGGGTGCTGTGACCCCTGGATGCTGTGACCCCTGGGTGCTGTGACCCCTGGGTGTCCCATCCCCTGGGTGTCCCTTCCCTTGGGTGCCCCTTCCTCTGGGTGTCCCTTCCCCTGGGTGCTGCCACCCTTGGGTGCTGCCACCCTTGGGTGCTGCAGCCCTTGGGTGTCCCTTCTCCTGGGTGTCCCTTCCCCTAAGTGTCCCATCCTTTGGGTGCTGCCACCCTTGGGTGCTGTGACCCCTGGGTGCTGTGACCCTTGGGTGCTGTGACCCCTGGGTGCCCCTTCCCCTGGGTGTCCCTTCCTCTGGGTGCTGCCACCCTTGGGTGCCCCAGCCCCCGGGTCCCCCATCCCTATGGATCCCCCAACCCCCAGACCCCAAATCCCCCAGACCCCAAATCCCCCAGACCCCACATTCCCTGGGTACCCCTCCCCACGGCCTCCCCATCCCCTCCAACCCCTCCCTCGCCCCCTAACCCCAAATCCCCATCCCCCCCCCGAGCTGCACCCACATCCCGGTGCCGGGGGGGGGGTGACGGTGCCTGGTGGGGTTTGGGGGGGGGGCTTCACCCCCAGACCCTGACGGGCGCCTGCACGGCGGCGAGTACGCGGTGGACCTGACGCTGACCACGCACGGCTGGGTCGTGCCCTCGGCCGAGCTGGCGCGACGCCTCCTGGCCCTATATCCTTCCTGGGGGGGGGTCCTGGGGGGGTCTTGGGGGGGTCTTGGGGGGTTTTGGGGGGGATTTGGGGTGGTTTTGGGGGGGTTTTGGGGTGTGCAGGAGGGTCCTTGACTGGCAGCCACCTACCAGGAGGCGCTGCGGGACGGGCGCGAGGAGCGGGCGCTGCGCATCTGCCACTTCATGCGGTGAGACCCCCCCCCAAATGTCCTGTGTGTCCCCCCCCCGGATATCCTGAGCCCCCCCAGGATGTCCTGAGCCCCCCCCCGGGTTCTCCTGTCCCCCCCCATGTGTCCGTGTCCCCCCCGTGCCCCCCATTTGGCACCCCAAGCCCCCCACTTTGAGTCCCCATCCCAGGTCCCCTTCTGCTCCTTGTGCCCCCTGACCCCGTGACCCCCCCCGTGACCCCCCCGTGACCCCCCATGTGACCCCCCCGTGTCCCCCCCGTGCCCCCCAGGCACTGGGCCCTGCAGCACCCCGACTCCTTCCTGCTGGAGCCGGCGCTGGCGGAGGTGGCGGCGGAGCTGCGGCGAGCGGCGCTGCACGAGGGGCGCGAGGGGCACGCGCGGCTGCTGGACACCAGCCACGTGTAAGGGCGGGCACGCGCGTGTGCAAGGCCGGGGGGGTGAGGGGGGGCGTGGGGGCAAAAGGCGGGGGGGCTGCGCACGTGTGTGTGCAAGCAGGGTGGGGGGAGTGTGCAACGGGGTGTGCACGGGGCTGTGCGTGCAAGGAAAGAGTGCGTGGGGCATGGGGGTGCAAGGTGTGCGTGCAGGGGGCTGTGCACGTGTGTGCAAGCACTGCATGCATGTGCAAGCAATGTGTGAATGGTGCACAAGAGTGCAAGCAACGTGTGCATGCAAGCAGTGTGTGCATGGAGCATGCGTGTGCAAGCAACACGTGCATGGTGCATGTGCATGCATGGGGGGCATGTGTGTGCACAGAGAATGGGTGTGCAAGCAATGTGTGCACGGTGCATGTTGCATGCAAGCAGTGTGTGTGCATGGTGCACGAGGGTGCAAGCAACGTGTGCACGGTGCATGTGCATGCATGGGGCATGGGCATGCAAGCAGTGCATGCAGGGTGCATGCATGTGCAAGCAATCTGCAAGCTGCAGGTGCATGCATGGTGCATGGTGCACGTGGGTGCCCGGTGCACGTGCGTGTGACCCCCGCGTGCAGGCTGCTGCCGCCGCCCGCCTGGCCCCGCTGCGCCCCCCCCGGCCCCCCCGGGACCCCCGGGGGCAGCCCCAAGCGCAAGCTGTCGCTGCTCTTCGACCGCCTGGACGCGGCGCAGTTGGCGCAGCAGCTCAGCTGCCTGGAGCACCGCGCCTTCTGCCGCCTCTCGGTGGGGGGGGGGGCACGGGGGGGGGGCGGGGGGGTCACGGGGGGGTCACGGGGGGGTCACGGGGGGGTCACGGGGGGGGTCCCGGGGGGGTCCCGGGGGGGTAGGGAGGGGGTATGGGGGGGGATGGGGGGGTAAGGGGGGTGTTATGGGGGGGTGGGGGGTATGGGGGGGGCCTGGGGGGTGGGGGTGGAGGGGGGATGGGGGTTATGGGGGGGTAATGGGGGGTTGTGGGGGGGTATGGGGGTGTTTGGGGTCATGGGGGGCATTGGGGGGCATGGGAGGCTGGAGGGGTCATGGGGGGTCACGGGGGGTCATGGGGTCAGGGGGGGTCATAAGGCACTGGGGGGAATGGGGGGGGCTGGTGGGAGCGTGGGGGGGCTGGGGGCCTTGGGGTGCCCTGATGGGTGCTGGGGGGGGTCCTTTGGGTGCTGTGCTGGGTGCTGGGGGCCTTTGGGTGCCGGGGGGGTCCTTGGGGTGTTCCAATGGGTGCTGGGGGGCCTTTGGGTGCCATGGGGTGCCCTGATGGGAGCTGGGGGGGCTGTGATGGGTGCTGGGGGGGTCCTTTGGGTGCTCTACCGGGGGGGTCCCTGACTTTGGGGGGGTGCCGTGTCCCGCAGTGCCAGGACTGCCGGCGCTACGTGCAGCGGGGGGGGGCGCGGGGCAGCCCGGCGCTGGAGGGGGCGGTGGCGCTGTGCAATGGGGTCTCCCACTGGGTGCAGCTCCTGGTGCTCGCCCCCCCCAGCCCCACGCAGCGAGCACAGGCCCTGGCCAAGCTCACACGGACCACGCAGGTTGGGGGGGGGGGCAAGGGGGGGGTGGGGGGGGTGGGGGGGTGATGGGGGAGTGGGGGGGTGAGGGGGGAGTGGGGGGGTGATGGGGGAGTGGGGGGGAATAGAGGGGATGGGGGGAGTGGGGGGGCATTGGGGGGAATGGGGTAAAGGGGGGAAATGGGGGGGTGGGGGGCACAGGGGGGTGGGGGGGTGATGGGGGGGCTGTGGGGGGTAAGGGGGTAATAGGGGGGCAGGGGGGGCAAGGGGGGTAATAGGGCATGGGGGGGCTGGGGGGTGATGGAAGGAATGCGGGGGAAGTGGGGGGCAGTGGGGGGGCAATGGGGGGTCAGGGGGGCATGGGGGGCAATGGGGGGGCACCGGGGGGTTACTGGGGGGTTACTGGGACACGGGGGTTACTGGGGGGCAGTGAGGTGCAGGGGTGCCGGGGGGGGGTCTCACCCAGCCCCCCCCCCCCCCCCCTCCCCCCCCCCAGAAGCTGCTGGAGCTGCAGAACTTCAACACGCTGATGGCCGTGGTGGGGGGGCTCTGCCACAGCTCCATCTCGCGCCTCCGCGACACCCACGCCCTGCTGCCCCCCGAGGTGGCCAAGGTGGGCGGGGGGCACGGGGGGGGTCCTGGGGGGGTCCTGGGGGGGGTCCTGAGGGGGTGTAAAGGGGGAAAAAGAGGGTCCTGGGGGGGTCCTGGGGGGGTTAAGGGGGTCCTGGGGAGGGTCCTGGGGGGGTTAAGGGGGATCTTGGGGGGGTCTTTGGGGGGCATGGGGGGTTCTGGGTGGCATGGGGGGGTCCTGGGGGGGTCCTGGGGGGGTCCTGGGGGGGTAAAGGGGGGAAAAGGGAGGTCCTAGGGGTGTCTTGGGGGGTTCTGGGGGGGGTTAAGGGGGTCCTGGGGGGGGTCTTGGGGGGGTTGAGGGGGAAAAGGGGGGTCCTGGGGTGGTCCTGGGGGGGCTGGGGCCCTGCACACCACACACACTGTGTGCACCGGGGGCACGAGGGGGGCACGAGGGGCACAAGGGGCACATATAGGGACACGCAGGGCACACATAGGGCACATGGGGGGCACATGGGGGGCACATGGGGCACACGTAGGGGCACAAGAGGCACATATAGGGCACAAAGGGCACATGGGGGGCACACATAGGGGCACGGGGGGCACAAGAGGCACATATAGGGACACACACAGGGCACATGGGGGGCACAAGGGGGGCACAAGGGGCACATGGGGGGCACATGGGGGGCACATGGGGCACATGGGGGGCACATGGGGGGCACAAGGGGCGCACATAGGGGCACAAGGGGCACATGGGGGGCACAAGGGGCACATAGGGGCACAGGGGGCACACATAGGGCACAAAGGGCACATGGGGGGCACATGGGGGGCACAAGGGGAGCACATAGGGGCACAAGGGGCACATGGGGGGCACAAGGGGCACATGGGGGGCACAAGGGGCACATGGGGGGCACAAGGGGGGCACATAGGGGCACAGGGGGCACACATAGGGCACAAAGGGCACATGGGGGGCACATGGGGGGCACATGGGGGCACAAGGGGCACACGTAGGGG
Organism: Aythya ferina; assembly: GCF_964211825.1. Classification (NCBI taxonomy): domain Eukaryota; kingdom Metazoa; phylum Chordata; class Aves; order Anseriformes; family Anatidae; genus Aythya; species Aythya ferina. The sequence continues at coordinate 127,197 of NC_140332.1, forward strand.
CACAAGAGGCACATATAGGGCACAAAGGGCACATGGGGGGCACACATAGGGGCACGGGGGGCACAAGAGGCACATATAGGGACACACACAGGGCACATGGGGGGCACAAGGGGGGCACAAGGGGCACATGGGGGGCACAAGGGGCGCACATAGGGGCACAAGGGGCACACGTAGGCTCACAAGGGGCGCACACCCATTGCACCCCCCCCCCCCCCAGGCCCTGAGCGCCATGGCGGAGCTGGTGTCGTCGCGGGGCAATTTCGGGGCGTACCGCCGGGCGTTCGCGGCGTGCCGGGGCTTCCGCCTGCCGCTGCTGCCCGTGCACCTCAAGGACCTGGCGGCGCTGGACGCGGCCCTGCCCGGCCGCCTGCCCGGGGGCCGCCTGCACCTCCCCAAACTGCTCGGCCTCTACCAGCACGCACGCGACCTGCGCGCCCTGCAGCGCCTCGCGCCCCCCTTCAGAGCGGACCCCCAGCTGCTGAGCCTGCTGGCGGTGAGGGGGGGGCACTATTGGGGTCATGGGGGGTCATAGAGGGGGTAATTGGGGTCATGGAGGGGGTTATGGGGTGGATATGGGGTCATTCAGGGGGGTTATGGGGTCATGGAGGGGGTCATTCAGGGGGTCATGGGGTCAGACCTGCACGCCCTGCAGCGCCTCGCGCCCCCCTTCCGGGCGGACCCCCAGCTGCTGAGCCTGCTGGCGGTGAGGGGGGGGGCTATGGGGTGGATATAGGGTCATTGGGGTGGATATGGGGTGGATATGGGGTCATTGGAGGGGTTATGGGGTCATTCAGGGGGGTCATGGGTCAGACCTGCGCGCCCTGCAGCGCCTCGCGCCCCCCTTCAGGGCCGACCCCCAGCTGCTGAGCCTGCTGGCGGTGAGGGGGGGGCACTATTGGGGTCATTGGGGTCATTATTGGGGTCATTGGGGGGGTTATGGGATCATTATTGGGGTCATGGAGAGGTGATGAGGGGGTAATTGGGGTCACTGGGGGGTATTGTGGGGTCATTGGGGTCAATGGGGGCATTATGGGGTCACTGGGGGGGTTCTGGGGTCATTATTGGGGTGATGGGGGGGTTGTGGGGTTCTGGGGGTGTTGTGGGGGTGTTGTGGGGTCGCTGTGTGGTGCCAGTGTCCCCCCCCCCAGCTGTCCCTGGACTCGCTGCACTCGGAGGAGGATTTGCTGCGCCTCTCCCACGCCCGCGAGCCCGGCTGCAGCCGCCTGCTGGTGAGGGGGGGGCCCCAAAAACCCCCAGGAACCCCCCCAGGAACCCCCAATAACCCCCCCACCCCAATAACCCCCCCAGGAACCCCCCCCCACCCCAATAACCCCCCCTCGTCCCCCCCCAGCCCCCCCCGCCCCCCCCCAGCGAGGAAGAGGAGGATGAGGACGGGGTCTTCATCGCGGGGGGGGGGGCCCCGCCGGGACGCCTGGACCCAAACGGAGCCGGGGGGGGGGGGGGGAGCCCCCATTACCCCCCCCCACCCCACGCCCCCCCCCCAGGGCACCAGCGCCCCCCCCCGGCGCTGCTGGAGGAGCTGGCGCAGCTGCGGGAGGTGAGCGCCCCCCCCCCCAAATTTTACGCCCCCCCCCAAATTTAACACCCACCCCCCCAAATTTAACGCCCCCCCCCCCCCAAAATTTAATGTGTCCCCCCCCCAGGAGCGGGACCGGCTGCTGGAGGAGAACCGGCGGCTGCGCCCCCCCCCCACCCCCCCCGCTGGGGGCCATGGGGGCCCTGAGCCTCCGCGACCCCCCCCAAAATAAAGGGGGGGGGCCGAGCCCCCCCCCCAGCCCCAAATAAAGGGGGTCCCAGCCCCCCCCCGGCCCTAAATAAAGGGGTCCCGACCCCACCACCACCATGGGGGGGGCCGGGGGGGGGCCAAGGCACTGCCCCCCCCCCCCCCCAAGGTGTGTTCTGGCTCCCCCCGCCCCCCCCCGGTAACGCCGTTGGGGCCGTTCCTGGCTGCTGGTGGTAGGGGGGGGATTATTTTGGGGGGGGGGGGAATTTGGGGGAAATTTGGGGGGATTTGGGGGTGGGAGGGGGAAATGGGGGGGGGCATGGGGTGGGGGGGGCGGTGGGGGGGGAATTGGGGCTGGGGGGGGCAGTGGGGGGGGAAATGAGTGGGGGGTGATGGGGAAAGGGGGGGTGGGGGGGGCAATTTTGGGGTGGGGGGGTGATGGGGGGGGGGGCAGGGGGCCTCAGCTCCCACCCCCCCCCACAATGGGACCCCCCCTCCCCGCAGCCCCCCCCCATGGGCAACTCGCAGCCGGAGGCGGCCAAGGCCAAGCAGCCCCCCCGGGGGGGCGCCCCCCCCGCCCCCCCACAGCAGCCCCCCCCCAGAAGCCCCCCCCACAGCCGGGGGGGGACCTGGGGGGGCGGCCGGACCCCCCCTCGGGGGCTGCCCCCCGGGACCCCCCCCCCGCGGCGGACGGGGCCGGGCTCTGGGGGGGCCCTGGGGGGGGGCACGGCCCCACCGACCCCCCACGGCGCCCCACAAGTGACACCCAGCGCCCCATAAGTGATGTCCAGCGCCCCACGGATGCCCCACGGCGCCCCACAAGTGGAGAGCAGCGCCCCACAAGTGAGCAGTGCCCCATAGATGGCACCCGGCGCCCCACAAGTGATGTCCAGCGCCCCACAAGTGGAGACCAGCGCCCCACAAGTGACACCCAGCGCCCCACGGACACCCCACGGCGCCCCACAGATGCCAGCTGGCGCCCCACAAGTGACATCCAGCGCCCCACAAGCGGAGACCAGCGCCCCATAGATGGCACCCAGCGCCCCACAGATGCCAGCCAGCACCCCACAAGTGGAGACCAGCGCCCCACGGATACCCCACGGCGCCCCACAAGTGATGCCGAGCACCCCATAGATGGCACCTGGTGCCCCATAGATGCCACCCGGCGCCCCACAAGTGATGCCGAGTGCCCCACAAGTGGTGTCCAGCGCCCCACAGATGCCAGCCGGCGCCCCACTGACACCCCACGGCGCCCCACAAGTGGAGACCAGCGCCCCATAGATGGCATCCAGCGCCCCATGGATGCCAGCCAGCGCCCCACAAGTGACCAGCGCCCCATAGATGACACCCGTCGCCCCACGGATACCCCACGGTGCCCTACAAGCGGAGACCAGCGCCCCATGGATGCCCCGCAGCGCCCCACAAGTGGTGTCCAGCACCCCACAGATGGCAGCCGGTGCCCCCCAAGTGTTCCCCAGCGCCCCATAGATGCCACCCAGCCCCCCCCAGAGGCCCCCCAGCGCCCCCCAAGCATCGCCCAGCGCCCCATAGCCACCGCCCGGCGCCGCATGGCCTCCACCCGGCCCCCCCCGGGGACCCCCCAGCCCCCAGGGACCCCCCAAGCCCCCCTTGGGACCCCCAAAACCCCCCCCGGGACCCCCTCACGCCCCCCAAGGACCCCCCAGGCCCCCCCCCGGGACCCCTTCCCACCCCACAGGGACCCCCCAAATCCCCCCAGTGAGCCCCCAGCTCCCCCCAAGGACCCCCTCACGTCCCCCAGGGACCCCCCAAACCTCCCCTGGGACCCCCAAAACCCCCCTTGGGACCCCCCAGCATCCCCCTGGGACCCCCCAGTCTCCCCCAGAGACCCCCTCCCACCCCCTTGGGACCCCCCAAACCCCCCTTGGGACCCCCCAGCGCCCCCCAGGGACCCCCAAAACCCCCTCAGGGACCCCCAAACCCCCCTTGTGACCCCCTCTCACCCCCCAGGGACCCCCAAAACCCCCTCTGGGACCCCCCAACGCCCCCCTGGAGCCCCCCAAGCCCCCCCCGGGACCCCCCCACCCTGGCCCTTGGTCACCTTCCCCTTTGGGGGCGAGGGTCCCGAGCCCCCCCCCGGCTTCCGCCCGGCTCTGCCCCAGCTGGGGGGGGCCGCACCGCCCACCCCCCCCTCAACCCCTTCGGGACCCCCCCCAGGACCCCCCCGGGCCCCTCCTCCACCCCCCGCCCCCGCTGCCCCCCCCCAGGGGCAAAAGCAAACGAGGAGGGGGGGGGGGAGCCAAGGCCAAGCCCCCCCCCCAAAAGCAGCCCCCTGGGGGGGCTCAGGGGGGGGAGCAGGGGGGGGCAGAGCCGCCCCCCCCCTCCCGCTGGCCCCCTTTTGAGGTGGGGGGGCCCTGCCCCAGGCGCTGCCACTGCAAACACCGCGGCCCCCCCCGGCTGCCCAGGAACGTCAGGGCCTGGTGAGGGGGGGTCCAGGGGGGGTCTGGGGGGGGTCGTGGCCCCCCCACACCCTCCTGACCCCCCCCTTTTCTGTGCCCCCCCCCCCCCAGGCTGGCCAGGTCGCTGGCGCCCCCCCCCGAGGTGCTGCGGGGCTGGGAGCAGGAGGGAGGAGACGGCGCCTGAGACCCCCCCCAAAAAAATACCCCCCTGTTGTGACCCCCCCACCCCAAAATACCCCTAGTGTAACCCCCCCCACCCCAAAATACCCCCACTGTTCCCCCCCACCCCAAAAACCCCTCTATTGTGACCCCCCCCCAAAAATATACCCCCTGTTGTGCCCCCACCCCCAAAATACCCCCCCTATTGTGACCCCCCCACCCCAAAAATACCCCCCTATTGTGCCCCCCCACCCCAAAAATACCCCCCCAACCCCATTAAAAGCCGGGGAGCCATTGGGGTGTCGTCATTTTGGGGGGGGCACCCCCAAAATTTGGGGTGGGGGGGCCCCATGGGGTCAGTGACGAGGCTGCGAGAAGCTCAGGGGTTTATTTGGGGGGGGGGTAAAAGGGGGGGGGGGGGCAGGGGGGGTGAGCCCCCCCCCGGCCCCCCATAGCGAGGATTTAAATAGAAAAGGGGGGGGGGAAGGGGAGGGGGGGGACCCTAAATGGGGGGGAGACCCCAAATAGGGGGGGGGGGCCTAAGTGGGGGGGAAAACCCAAAAGGGGGGGAATTAGACCCAAAAAGGGGGGGGAGGAGACCCCAAATTGGGGGAAGGGGACCCCAAATTGGGGGGGACCCCAAATTGGGGGGGGGGGGGACCCTAAATGAGAGGAAAGAGACCCAAAATGTGAGGAAAGGGACCCAAAATGAAGGGAAGGGGACCCCAAATTGGGGGGGGGACCCCAAATAAGAGGAAAGAAACCCAAAATGATGGAAAGGAGACCCCAAAATGTGAGGAAAGGGACCCAGAATTGGGGGGGGGACACCCTAAATGTGGAGGGGAGACCCCAAATAAAAAGAAAGAGCCCCAAAATGTGAGGAAAAGGACCCAAAATGTGAGGAAAGGGACCCAAAATGATGGAAAGGAGCCAAAAAATGATGGAAAGGAGCCCCCAAACTGGGGGGGGCGACCCCAAACTGGGGGGGGGAGACCCTAAATAAGAGGAAGGAGCCCCAAAATGTGAGGAAAGAGACCCAAAATGTGAGGAAAAGGACCCAAAATGGGGGGGGGGAGACCAGAAAGGGCAGGGAGGAGCCCCAAAACGATGCCGAGGAGCCCCGAAACGGGGGGGGTCGGTGCCGGGGGGGGGTCCTGGGGGGTCGCCCCCCCCCCTCAGACGATCATCTCCAGCTGCCGGGCGTACTCCAGGAGCTGTGCGGCCAGCTGGGGGGCGGGGATGGGGGCGTCCTCCGCCTTGTGGGGGCGCCCCCCGAACCCAAAACTGCCCCCGGGGCCCAGCACCCAGCCCCGCTGCAACACAGGGGGGGGCCGTAATCAGGGGGGGGTCCGCAGGAAGGGTTTTGGGGGCGTTTGGGGGGGATTTGGGGAGGTTTGGGGGGGATTTGGGGGGGATTTGGGGAGGTTTGGGGGGGATTTGGGGGGATTTGGGGGGATTTGGGGGGATTTGGGGGTGGTTTTGGGGGGTTTGGGGGGATTTTTGTTTTATTTTCGCGGTTTTTGGGAGGTTTGGGGGGGTTTGGAGGGGTTTGGGGTGGCTTGGAGGGGTTTTGGGGGGCTTTGGGGTGGTTTTGGGGGGAATTTGGGGGGGCTTTGGGGGGAATTTGGGTGATTTGGGGGGTTTGGGGGGCTTCTGGGGGTTTTTGGGGGGGCTTTCGGGTGGTTTGGGGGGGCTTTGGGGTGTTTTGTTTTCTTGGGGGCTGTTTTTGGGGGGCTTTGGGGGGGTTTAGGGGTTTTTGTGTTTTTTAGGGGTGTTTTGGGTGGGTTTTGGGTTTTTTTGGGGGGTTTTCAGGGGTTTGAGGGGTTTTAGGGGGGGGTGGAGGCGTTTAGAGGGGTTCTGGGGGTTTTGGGGGGTATTGGTTTTTTTTAGGGGGTGTTTTTGGGTGGTTTTGGAGGTTTTGGGGGCTTTTGGGGTGGTTTGGGGGGTTTTGGGGGGGTTTGGAGATTTTTTTGGGGGGTTGGGGTGTTTTGGGGGGGGTTGGGGGTGGTTTAGGGGGTTTTGGGGTGCTTTGGGGGTTTTTTTGGGGGGTTGGGGGGTATTGGGAGGGGTTTAGGGGTTTTGGGGGTGGTTTTGGGGTGTTTTGGGGTTTTTTTGGGTACCTTTTTGGCGTATTCGGTCATTTTTTGGGGGAGGAGAAGAAGAGCACGCGGGCGGCCTCGGCGAAGAGGATCTGCTCGTACGCCTTCTCGATGCAGCCGGCGATCTCGTCCCTGGTTTGGGGGGAAAAACGGGGATTTTGGGTCACTTGGGAGTCCTTGGGTGGTTTGTCCCCGGGACCGAAGGGCAGGGGAGAGGCGGGAGGGAAGGAGACCCAAAATTGGGGAAAAGAGACCCAAAACTGGGGAAAAGAGACCCAAAATTGGGGAAAAGAGACCCAAAACGGGAGGAGGGAGACCCAAAAAGGGGGAAGGGGACCCAAAGGGGGAGGAAAGAGACCCTAAATAATGGAAAAGAGCCCCAAAAGTGGGGGAAGGAGAGCCCAAATGATGGAAGAGACCCCAAATTGGGGGGGGTGACCCTAAATGTGGGGTAGGAGACCCTAAAGGGGGGGAAGGAGATCCAAAATGAGAGGAAGACTACCCAAAATAGAGGAAGGAGCCCCAAAAGGGGAGGGAAAAAGACCCTAAAAGGAGGGAAGATGACCCCAAATGATGGAAAGGAGACCCCAAAGGGAAGGAAGGAGACCCCAAATGATGGAAAAGAGACCCTGAATTTGGGGGGGTGACCCTAAATGTGGGGTAGGAGACCCCAAAAGGGGGCAAGGAGACCCCAAATGGGGGAGGGTGACCCCAAATATGGGGTAGGAGACCCTAAAGGGGGGGAAGGAGACCCCAAAGTGGGGGAAGGAGACACAAAATAAGAGGAAAACCACCCCAAATAATGGAAAGAAGTCCCAGAAGGGGGGGAAAGAGACCCTAAAAGGAGGGAAGATGACCCTAAGTGATGGAAAGGAGCCCCAAAAGGGGGGAAAGGAGACCCCAAATGAGGGAAAGGAGCCCCCAAATGGGGGTGGGCGACCCCAAATGGGGGGTAGGAGACCCTAAATATGGGGAAGATGACCCTAAAAGGAGGAAAGATGACCCTAAATGATGGAAAGGAGCCCCAAAAGGGGAGGAAGGAGCCCCCAAATGACGGAAAGGAGCCCCCAAATGGGGGAGGCCGACCCCAAATGGGGGGGGGGAGACCCCAAAAAGTGTGGGGGCAGCCGGGGGGGGGTTTCTGACCGGATGGTGTCCAGCAGGATGTCGATGAAGAAGGTGTAGCTCTCGGCGGGGATGTTGCCCTTGGCCAGGAACACCTTGTTGTAGCTGCCCTCCATCAGGTACTGGGGGGAGAGGAGGAAGAGGAGGGGGTGACGAAGGCTCTGGGGGGGGTTTTGGGGTTTTTTTGGGCCCCCCAGCACCTGCTCGAGGGACACGGGGTGCTTGATGTAGACGTTGCTCTGGATCTCCTTGGCGGGCAGGCGCTCCAGCTCGGTGTGGAACTCGGCCACGCGGTTTTGGGACAGGAGGAAGAGGAGGTTGAGGCCCAGCAGCTGGTGGCGGGAGGCGGATTCGGGGAGCTCCTCCCTGGGGGGGGGCACGGGGGTAATTTGGGGGGGGTCCCTTGGGGTTTGGGGACCCCCCCGGGGTCTGGGGAGCACCCCTGGGGTCTGGGGAGTCCATTAATTGGGGCCCTGATGGGGTTTTGGGGGGGGTTTCTGGGGTTTGGAGGCTGATTTGGGGAGCTCCTCCCTGGGGGGGAGCACGGGGTTAATTTGGGGGGGGTCCCTTGGGGTTTGGGGGGGGCCCTGGGGTTTGGGGGGGCCCCCCCCAGGGTTTGGAGACCCCATTATTTGGGATCTTCCTCATTATTTGGGTGCCCCCCCATAATTTGAGGACCTCCCCCAATTATTTGGGGACCCCCCCACATTATTTCGCCCCCCCCCCATTATTTGGGGACCCCGTTATTTGGGGTCTCCCCCATTACTTGGGCCCCCTCCCCGGGGTTTGGGTGCCCTTCCCGGGGGTCTGGGTGCCCCCCCCGGGGTCTGAGGACCCCCCCCGTTAATTAGGGCCCCCCCCCGTTAATTAGGGCCCCCCCCCGCGTTAATTAGACCCCCCCCCACCCACTTGTAGTCGAAGTAGTAGCACTTGAGCTGGGCCATGTAGCGCTCGAAGGAGGGGATGTCGCGCTGCAGGATGCTCCACTGCGCCCCGATCTCCAGGATGTCCCCTGGGGGGCACGGGGGGGGCATTTTTGGGGGGGTTTCAGGGGGTTTTGGGGGCGGGGGGGGCACGGGGATATCCCGAGAGACGCCCCGATCGATCCCCAGATGTTAATTGCACCCAAAATCCCATCCAAACCCCATCCCTGACCCCAAATCCCATCCAAAATTCCAGCTCTGAGCCCAAATCCCCCCCAAATCCCCCCCCGACCCCAAATGCCCCCCCCAAACCCCATCTCCACCCCAAATCCCACCCAAAATCCCCTCCCCAACACCAAATCCCCCCCAAATTCCCCCCAAACCCCCTCTCTGACCCCAAATCCTCCCCCAAACCCCCTCCCTGACCCCCCTCCCCAGCCCCAAATCCCCCCCTAGCCTCCTCCCTGACCCCAAACCCCCCCAAAACCTCCCCAAAACCTCCCCAAAGCCCCCCAAAGCCCCCCAAAGCCCCCTCCCTGACCCCAAACCCCTCCAAATCCCCCCCAATTCCCCCCTAATCCCCCCCTAAACCCCCTCCCTGACCACAAATCCCCCACAAACCCCTTCCCTGACCCCCTCCCCAACCCCAAACCCCCCTCCCTGACCCCAAATCCCCCCAAATCCCCCCCAAGCCCCCCCAAATCCCCCCCAGCCCCACTCACGGGCCAGCACGAGCTGCTGCCGGCTGAGCCGCGCTCCCCCGGTGGGCAGAAAATTCAGCTCCAGCAGTGCCAGCTGGGGAGGGGACCCCAAAATGGGCTCCGGGACCCCCAAAATGGGCTCCAGGACCCCCAAAATGGGGCATGGGGACCCCAAAATGGGGCAGGGGGACCCCAAAATGGGGCATGGATGGACCCAAGGACCCCCAAACACAGCACGGGGACACCCACAGACCCCCAAATACCTCTCAGAGACCCCAAAACAAGGCCCAGGGACCCCCAGGGACCCTCAAATACACCCCAGTGACCCCCAAACCCAGCCCAGAGCCCCCAGGAACCCCAAAACAAGGCCCAAGGACCCCCAGGAACCCCCAAATACAACCCAGGGACCCCCAAACAGGGCCCAGTCCCCCCCAGAGACCCCCAAAACCGACCCAAGGACCCCCAGGGACCCTCAAATAAAGCCCAGAGACCCCCAAACAGGGCTCAGACTCCCCAGGGCCCCCCAAACAAGACCCAGGGACTCCAAAACAAGGCCCAGGGACCCCCAGAGACCCCCAAACAGGGCCCAGTCCCCCTCAGAGACCCCAAAACCTGGCCCAGGGACCCCCGGAGATCCCAAAACAAGGCCCAAGGACCCCCAGGGACCCCAAAACTTGGCCCAGGGACCCCTGGGGACCCCCAAATCCAACCCAGGGACCCCAAAACAAGGCCCAGGGCCCCCCAGGGCCCCCCAACCAAGGCCCAGGGCCCCCCAACCAAGGCCCAGGGACCCCCGGGGACCCCAAAACAAGGCCCGGGCCCCCCCCCAGCCGCGGCCCCGGCCCCCCCTGCCCCTCACCTTGAGGCGGCCGAGCGCCTCCCCGCACTTGCCGAGGTTGGGGCTCTTCCGTGCCCACTCGCCCTTGAGCTGCTCGTACATCCCCGCGGCCGCCCGCAGCCCTCCCGCCTCGGCGCCGTTCAGCACCAGCCCGCCCGCCGCCATGGCCGCCCGCCGTGAGTCGGCACCGGCGCGCGACACCCGGCGGCGCCTGGCGGCAGCGCCCGCTGCCATGGCAACGCCGCCCCAGCCCTCGTGGCCACGCCCCTGTTGCTACGGTAACGCCCGCCTCGCCTCGTAACCGCGCCCCCGTCGCCGTGGCAACGCCCTCCCTGCTTCTTAACCACGCCCTCGATGCCATGGTAACGCCTCGAGGCCACGCCCCCCGGTTGTCGCAAATGTCAGCCCTCGCCTGACGGCCGCCGCCGTCGCCATGGTGACCCCGCCCCTATGTGTTGTCGTCACGCGGACCCCGCCCCCGCCGCCATTTTGAGCCCGCCCTGTTGCCATGGCAACGGCCGGCCTGCACTGAACCCTATGGGGGGGTCCTATACGGCCTGTAGGGCCCTAAACGGCCTATAGGGGCCATAAACATCCTTATTGGTCCTAAACACCCTTAAAGGGGTCCTAAACACCCTTAGAGGGACCCCATGCATCCTATAGGGGTCCTAAACATCCCTATAGGGGTCCTAAACACACCTATAGGGGTCCCATACAGCCTATAGGGGTCCTAAACATCCTTATAGGGGTCCGATACAGCCTTATAGGGGTCCTAAATATCCCCATAGGGGTCCCATATACACCATAAGGCGTTCCATACACCCCCCAGCACCCCTATGGGGTCTCATATGCACCCCCCAGAGCCCTATGGGGTCCCGTAGCCCCCCCATATACCCCCTATGGGGTCCTGTACGCCCCTATAGGGTCCCCTAGACCCCCAAACACCCCTATGGGGGGGTTCCCTACACCCCTATGGGGTCCCCTACACCCCTATGGGGGTCTCATAGCCCCCCCATACACCTTTATGGGGTCCCCTAGTCCCCTCCACCGACCCCCCCAGACCCCATAGGGGTCCCATACGCCCCCCCACACCCCTATGGGGTCCCCCAGCCCCCTATAGCCCCCCCACATGCCCCGACCCCAAAGACACGCAGCGAGCCGGTGGCTTCCCGGGGGGGGTTTTTTTTGGGGCCGGGGGGGGACCAGCGCCGCGACAGCCCCGCAGCCCCCCGGCGGGCCGAGCCACTCCGAAACCGGGGTTAAAAAGGGGGATTTTAGAAAAAAAAACAACGAACCCCGCGCTACGAGGGGGGGGGGGTGTCGGGACCCTATAGGGGTGTGGGGACCCTATGGGAACGGGGGGGGCAGGGGGGACGGGGGGGGGACCCTGGGGGGCGCAGCTCCCTGAGAAGACCCCGGGGGGGGGCAAGGGGATCCCGAGGGTGCTTGGGGACCTGGGGGGGGTCCCGGGGGGTACGGGGACCTTATGGGGACCCTATAGGGGCATGGGGACCCAACAGGGCCGGGGGGGGCCTATGGGGACATTGGGATCCCAAGGGGACCCTAAGGGGACCCTATAGGGACATGGGGAGCTATGGGGATCCTATGGGGACACGGGGGTGGCAGAAGGGCCTTGAGGGGACCCTATGGGGCCACCACGAGGACCCTACTGGGACACGGCCCCAGGAGGCCCCATCCCTCCCCCCACAACCACTGCGTGTCCCTTGGCGTCCCCATCGCCCCCATTGCGTCCCCATTGGCCCCACTGCATCCCTGTTGGCCCCATTGTGTCCCCATTGTCCCCATTGCATCCCCATTGGCCCCGTTGCATCCCCATTGCCCCCACAGCCCCCCCGTTGCCCCCATTAACCCCATTGCATCCCCATTGGCCCCATTGTGTTCCTATTGGCCCCATTGTGTCCCCATTGGCCCTGTTGCATCCCCATTGCCCCCACAGCCCCATCATTGCCCCCGTTGCCCCCCCATTGCCCCTGTTGGCCCCATTGCATCCCCATTGGCCCCATTGTGTTCCTATTGGCCCCATTGTGTCCCTGTTGACCCCATTGCGTCCCCGTTGTGTCCCCATTGACCCCAATGCCCCCCCATTGCCCCTGTTGGCCCTGTTGCATCTCCATTGGCCCTGTTGGCTCCATTGTGTCTCCATTGCCCCCACTGCATCCCCATTGGCCCCATTGTGTCCCTATTGGCCCCATTGCGTCCCCATTGGCCCTGTTGACCCCATTGCGTCCCCATCACCCCCCCAGCCCCCCCGTTGCCCCCATTGCCCCCCCGTTGCCCCCTCTCCCCCCCTAGAAGCCCTGGATGTGGCAGTAGGCCTCGAGGCTGGCCATTGCGTCCCCATTGTCCCCATTGCGTCCCCATTGCCCCCATTGTGTCCCCATTGCCCCCATTGTGTCCCCATTGCCCCCATTGCGTCCCCACTGCCCCCCCAGCCCCGCTATTGCCCCCATTGCCCCCCCGTTGCCCTTACTCCCCCCCTAGAAGCCCTGGATGTGGCAGTAGGCCTCGAGGCTGGCCATTGTGTCCCCATTGACCCCATAGCCCCCCCATTGACCCCATTGCATCCCCACTGTCCCCACACCCCCCCCATCACCCCCGTTGCCCCCCCGTTGCCCCCACTCCCCCCCTAGAAGCCCTGGATGTGGCAGTAGGCCTCGAGGCTGGCGAAGAGCACGTAGAGCAGCCAGAGGCCGAGGAAGAGCGCGGCCGTCAGCAGCTTGGGGGCGCGCGGCCCCCCCAGCTCGCCCCCGATGGGCGCCCGGCGGCGGTAGAGGAGGACCCCGATGCAGACGAAGGCGAAGATGGTGAAGAGGGTGACGGAGAAGGCCAGCGTGCCCGTCTGCACCTCGAAGTCCCGGCCCTGCGCCGCCCAGTAGATGGCCGCCACCGACCAGGCCACGCCGAGGCCCAGGAAGACGTTGACGGCGTTGGAGCCGGTGACGTTGCCGATGGAGGCGTCGGCGCACTGGTCCTGCAGGGCGGCCACCTTGCTGGCGAACGTGTCTGCGGGGGGAAACGGGGTACGGGGCGTGGGGTGTGGGGTGTGGGGGATATGGGATTTGGGTATGGGGATTGGGGATTGGGGAGATGGGGATATGGGACATGGGGATTTGGGGTATGGGGTGTGGGGTGTGGGGTGTGGGGTATAGGGGATTGGGGTATGGGGTATGGGGATTGGGGGTATGGGGTATGGGATTTGGGGATTTGGGGTATGGGGATATGGGGATTGGGGATTGGGGATTTGGGATGTGGGGTATGGGGTATGGGGATACGGGGATTGGGGATGTGGGATACGGGGACATGAATATGGGGACAGGGGGACGTGGGGATATGGGGACATGGGGATATGGGATATAGGGTATGGGGTATGGGGATTTGGGGTATGGGACACGGGGATGTGGGGTGTGGGACACAGGGGCACAGGGGCACAGCAGGGGCACGGGGACAGCAGCTCAAGGACACGGCGTGGGGACATGAGGACGCGTGCCCCAGAACCGTGTCCTCTCCCCCTGCTCCTTGTCCCTGCTCCCAATCCCATCCCAATCCCACCCCAATCCCATCCCCACCCCAACCCCACCCTAATCCCACCCCAATCCCAATCCCATCCCAATCCCACTCCAACCCCATCCCACCCCCACCCTAATCCCAACCCCAATCCCACCCCAACCCCAACCCCAATCCCACCCCAATCCCATCCCAACCCCAATGCCACCCCAACCCCACCCCACCCCAATCCCAATCCCAATCCCAATCTCACCCCAACCCCACCCCAACCCCAATCCCAATCCCAACCCCATCCCATCCCAATCCCACCCCAATCCCAATCTCACCCCAACCCCAACCCCACTCCCCCCCCAACCCCAACCCCAACCCCGCACCAGGGATGGAGGTGCCGAGGGCCACGAAGACGACGGCGTTGACGGAGTCCTTGAGGCCCACGGTGCAGCCGAAGTGCGCGGCCAGGTCGCCGATGAGCGCGGTGAGGACGCCGATGAGGAGGATGGAGACGCCGAAGCAGGCCCAGCCGTTGCAGTACTCGGTGGGGGGCACGCAGGCGAACAGAACCTTCCAGAAGACGGTCAGGAAGTGCATCACGTAGTCGAAGCACGATGGCAGCCGCTCCTCCCGCCCGTCCTCCTCCTCCTCCTCCTCGCCTGGCGACGAAGGCGCCGTCAGCCCCCGCGGGGACGGCCCCAAAAACTCGGTGCCGTGTGGCCCCAAAACCTGGCACCGTGGCCCCAAAAGCTGGGGCTGTTTGACCCCAAAACCTGGCGCTATGTCCCCAAAATCCAGGGCCATGTCCCCAAAACTCAGGGCTGTTTGACCCCATAAACCTGGCATCGTGTCCCAAAAACCCAAGGCTGTTTGTCCCCAAAACCTGGCACCGTGTGCTCCCCAAAACCTGGCACCCTGTCCCCAAAACCTGGCGCCATGCATCCCCAAAACTTTGGGTCTTGTGTCCCCAAAATTTGGTGTTATAGCCCCAAAACCCGGGGCTGTGCACCCAAACCGAGCACCGTGTCCCCAAAACCTGTCACCATGTCCCCAAAACCTGGCACAGTGTACCCCCAAAACCCATCACCGTGTTCCCCAAACTGCTACCATGTCCCCAAAACTTGGCACCATGTCCCCAAAACCGTTACCATGTCCAAACCCATCACCATGTCCCAAACCCATCACCACGTCCCCAAAACCCCATCACCATGCGCCCCCAAACCCCACCACCAACCCCAATCCCCCCCTGTACACCCCACCCCATGCCCCCCAGTACCAGGCACCCCGTCCCCGTCCCCATGTCCCCCCCCCGACCCCGTGACCCCGTGTGCCCCCCCGGTGACCCCTGGTGACCCCTGGTGACCCCCGGTGCCCCCAGACCTGCGCTGACGGTGATGGCCTCGAGGAACTGCTCGCGCCACGAGTGCGTGCCGATGACCATGGCCAGGTTGGTTTTCTTGATCAGTTTGTCCACCGTGTTCTGCGGGGAGGGGGCGGTGAGACCCCAACCCCGAGCCCCCCCCCGGACCCCCCCAACCCCCCAAACCCCCCCTCCATGCCTTGAAGTCGTAGGACTCCTCGATGACGACCTCGAGGCGGCAGTTCTCGCCCAGCACGGGTTTGCCCATCTCGGCGATGCGCCGCGCCTCCTCCTCCTCCGCTGACAGCTTGCGGTCGCCGTCGGCTGTGGGGACGCCAAGCGGGGACGGGGACGGAGACGGGGACGGGGTGTGGGGTCAGGGGACAGGGACAGGGACAGGGTGTGGGGTCAGGGACGGGGTGTGGGGACAGGGGATGGGGACAGGGACAGGGCATGGGGATGGGGACATGGCACGGGGACGGGGATGGGGATGGGGACAGGGTGTGGGGACACGGTGTGGGGACGGGGACTGCCACTGGGATGTGGCATGGGGACAGGGACACGGCGTGGGGACACGGCATGGGGACGGGGTGAGGGGACATGGACAGGGACATGGCACCAGGACGTGGTGTGGGGACGGGGACATGGGGACAGGGACATGGGGACGGGGACTTGGGGATGGGGACGTGGGGACAGGGATGTGGCACCGGGACACGGTGTGGGGCGTGGGGCTGCGGCGTGGGGCACGGCACGGGGCTGGGACACGGGGACACGCGGGGACAGGGGACGGGTGGCGCAGGGCTCGGCGGGGACGCGGGACCCCGGCCCTGGGTGACCGAGGGTGGGCAAAGAGGAGGAGGAGGAGGAGGAGGAGGAGGAGGAGGAGGAGGAGGAGAAGGAGGAAGGCTCCTACCTTGGCTCAGCAGGAGGGCTGCGAAGGGGAGAGGGCGGTGGTGAGAGGCTGCCCTGTGCGTCCCCATGTCCCCAAAGGTCCCCAAATGCCCCCAAGTGTCCCCAAATGTCCCCAAAGGTCCCCAAATGTCCCCAAATGTCCCCCCCGTACCCGAGATGCCGCGTTTCAGCCAGCGGGGCTGCCCCAGCTCGATGAAGAAGTTCTCCCTCTTCTCGTACTCCTCGGCGTCCACGATCTTCACCCGCAGCGTTTTCCTGTGCCGGGGGGGGGGGGGGGGACACGGGGGGGGGGGCACCGGCCCCGTCAGGGGGCGCGGGGGCGGCCCCCCCCCCAACCCCCCCAGCATCACCCCGTCCGTCTGTCCCTCCGTCTGTCCGTCCATCTGTCCGCCCAGCCGGGTCTCCCCCACCGCCCCCGCGGCCACCCGGCACGGCCGGCTGGGCACTTGGCCGGTCGCCCCCTGCCCCCCCCCATCCGTCCGTCTGTCCGGGTGTCCCCCCACCCGTCCGTCCGTCCGTCCTCCCCTTCATCCACCCGTCCGTCTGTCCGTCCGTCCGTCCACCCACCCGTCCTCCCCCTGCCCGGAGCGCACAAGCAGAGGGCGCGTGAGCAAAGCTGAGTGTGCAAAGGGCTGAGCGCACGGGGGGGGCACGAGCACGGAGCTGGGTGTGCAAAGGGTGAGCACACGAGGGGTGCACGAGCACAGGGTGCACAAGAACAGGGCACACAAGCAGGGTCTGGGCGTGCAAAGGTTGAGCTCACGAGGGATGCACAAGCACAGGGTGCCCAAACAGGGTCCGGGTGTGCAAAAGCTGATCTCACCAGGGGCACACAAGCAGGATCTGGGTGTGCAAGGCTGGGCACACACAGGGTGCACCATCATGGGGCACCCAAGCTGGGTCCAGGTGTGCAAAGACTGAGCTCACGAGGAGTGCACAAGCACGGGGTGCCCAAGTAGGAGCTGGGTGTGCAAAGGCTGAGCTCACCAGGGGCGCACAAGCAGGGTCTGGGTGTGCAGAGGCTGAGACACGAGGGATGCACAATCATGGGTCACCCAAGCAGGGTCTGGGCGTGCAAGGCTGAGCTCACAAGGGATGCACAAGCACGGGGCGCCCAAACAAGGTCTGGGCGTGCCAAGACCGAGCTCACAAGGGACACCCAAGCCGGGTCCGGGCGTGCCAAGGCCGGGCACACGAGGGCTGCACAAGCACGGGGCACCCCCACGGGGCCTGCCCGAGCCCCGCGGTCCCACTCACGCCGTCTCGTCGTTGCGGAACTCCAGCTCCCCGCAGGCGTCCTCGTAGTCGACGCCGCCGCCGCGGGCGGTGCCCTCCACGGTGCGGTAGGGCAGCAGCACGGTGCCGCGGGCGCCGGAGCCGCGCAGCACCGTGGCCTCCAGCGCGCCCTGGCACTCGCTGACGTGCAGCAGGCGGTCCTGGAAGGCGAAGATGCCGGCGTGGTCGTCGTCCAGGATGGTGACGGTGGCCACCAGCGGCGTCACCAGGCGGCCCTTGGGGTGCTCGGCCGAGTCGGCCTCGAACATGCCCTCGGCGTCGCCCACGCGCAGGTTGAGCAGGCGCACGAAGAAGTGCTCGTCCTCCTCGAAGATGTCGTCGTCGATGATGCCGATCTGCAGCTCCTTCTGCGTCTCGCCCGGCTTGAAGATCAGCGTCCCCTCGCTGTACTCGTAGTCGGAGCCCGCCTTGGCCGAGCCGTCCTCCGTCTTGTAGTCCACGTAGAAGGTGTGGTTGGCCTCGGCGCCCTGCTGGCACGCCACCGACAGCGTCACCGAGCCGCAGTTCTCCAGGCAGTGGTAGGCGCAGGGCTCGAAGAAGATGCGGCTGCACGCCTCCTCCTCGGCGTCCGACGGCACCTCCAGCAGCGCCGAGGAGCGCTTGGAGAACTCGGCCACGTGCTTCTTCAGGACGTTGCCGGCGCCGGTCATCATGCGCGTGGCCTGGATGCGGTAGAAGGCGCGGCTCTTCTGCTGGTGCAGCAGCGCGCAGTAGTTGGCCATCTCCACCAGCTGCTCCAGCTCCTTCTCGGGGTGCTTCTGCTTCAGCTCCTTCAGGATCTGGATCACCTCGCGCCGGCTCTCGTCCAGCTCCTTCTCCTCGGCCGTGGGCGCGGGCAGCGCGGGCGAGGCGGTGACGGCGGTGACGGCGGTGACGGGGGCGGCGGTGGCGGTGGCGGAGCCTTCGGCCTCGCGGCGCTCGGCGGGGGGGAAGCCGCCGTCCAGCTCGATGCCCTTGGGCAGCTCGCCCTCGGTGCCGATGATGATGCCGCTGCGCGGGTCGGCGCGGTAGCGCTTGTAGACGTACTTGTAGAAGAGGAGGCGCTTGTCGGCCGCCCAGGCGAAGACCACGCAGACGGGGAAGAAGACGAGGGTGAGGAGGGCCTCCCACACCTGCACCACGCCGGGCGAGATGACGGCCAGGATCAGGTAGAGCCAGATGTAGGCGAAGATGCTCCAGGAGGCGGTGACGAAGAAGACCCGCAGGTGCTTGATGCGGCGGCTCTCGCCGCTGGGGATGACGTAGACGCAGACGGCGATGACCACGAACATGTTGAAGGCGGCGCTGCCCACGATGGTGCCGGGGCCCAGCTCCCCCGCCTGGAAGTTGTGGCCGCACACCTCGATGACCGAGAGCAGGATCTCGGGCGCCGAGGAGCCCAGCGCCATCAGGGTGAGGTTGGAGACCGTCTCGTTCCAGATGCGCACCGTGCCGATGCTGGTCTCCCCGTTGGCCTTGGTGATGGTGATCTCCTTCTCCTTGGAGGTGATCACCTCGATGGAGGCCATGAAGCGGTCGGCGATGATGGAGACGCCCAGGAACATGTACATCATGGCCACGAAGTAGACGATGGCGCGCGCCGCCTTGTCGCCGAAGGAGGGGTTGTCGGGCTGCCAGACGGGCAGCAGGACGCCGGGCTGGCAGCGGTTCGAGCCCTGGCACGTGCCGGTGCCGTTGGCCTCGGCCGCCGGCTCGGGGGCGCAGGGCTCGGCCAGCAGCAGCGCCGCCACCAGCGCCGCCCGCCGCGCCGCCATCCCGGGGCCTGCGGGGACAGCGGGGTCAGCGCCAGGGGGACGGGGACGGGGTCGGGGTCAGGGTCGGGGTCAGGATTGGGGTCAGGGTCGGGGTCAGGGTTGGGGTCAGGGTCGGGGTTGGGGTCGGGGTCAGGGTTAGGGTTTGGGTTGGGGTCAGGGTTGGGGTTGCAGTGGGGTCAGGGTTGGGGTCACGGTCAGGGTAGGGGTTGGGGTCGGGGTCAGGGTTTGGGTTGGGGTTGGGGTTGGAATGGGGTCAGGGTCGGGGTCAGGATCAGGGTCAGGGTCAGGGTCAGGTTCAGGGTCAGGGTAGGGGTTGGGGTCAGGATTGGGGGCAGGGTCAGGATTGGGGTCGGGATCAGGGTCAGGGGCTGGGTTGGGGACGGGGTCAGGATCAGGGTCAGGGTAGGGGTTGGGGTCAGGGTCAGGGGATCAGGTTTGGGGTCAGGGTCAGGGTTGGGGCTGGGGGGAGGCAGCAGCCTCCGTCCCGCCCCACAGAGGCCGTGTGGTGCTGGGGGGGAACCGGGGGCCTCTGGGGGCAGCACAGTGGGGAGGGGGTGATGCAGTGGGGTGGGGGAGGAGGCAATGGGGACGGAGATGTAATGGGGCTGGGGGCAATGCAGTAGGGTCGGGGACAAAGTAATGGGGATGGAGAGGTTGCAGTGGGGCTGGGGACCATGCAATGGGGCTGGGGGCGATGCAATGGGGTTTAGGGCAATGCAGTGGGGTTAGGGACCATGCAATGGGTTTGAGGTGATGCAGTGGGGCTGGGGGCGATGCAGTGGGGTTTGGGGTGATGCAGTGGGGTTTGGGGTGATGCAATGGGGCTGGGGGCGATGCAGTGGGGCTGGGGTCAGCGCGGGGGGTCCGGGGGCCACGGGTGACGCCCAGCAGCGGTGTCGGGGCCGCGGGGAGCAGCGAGGGCCCCGCGGCCGCCCACGGCTCCGGGGGCGCGTGGGGTGCGTGGGCGCGCCGAGGCCCCGCCCTGGCAACCGCCTTGTTCCCATGGCAACGGAGGATGGGAACGGCTAAAAAAAGGGAGACGGAGGGGGACGGGGGGACCCCGAACGGGCTGGGGGGGGGGGCTCGGGGCTGCTTTCCACCCCCCCCCCTTGGAGACCCCCATGCGCCCCACGGCGCGGCTGCCTCTGCCCTGTGGGATCCCCACGGGGAGCTGCAGGGAGAGGCATCGCTGCCCCATAGCTCTGCCCTATAGCTCTGCCCCATAGCGCTGCCCCATAGCGCTGCCCCACAGCTCTGCCCTATAGCTCTGCCCCATAGCGCAGCCACATTGTGCTACCCCATAGCACTGCCCCATAGAGCTGCCCCATTGTAGTGCCCCATAGAACAGCCCCACTGCACTGCCCAACCCCATAGCACTGCCCCATAGAGCTGCCCCACAGCCTCATCCCACCCCATGGCACTGCCCCACTGCACCCCATAGCACAGCCCCACAGCACTGCCCCATAGCACAGCCCCAGCCGCCCCCCGCCCTCGCTGGGTGCCGGAGCCCCCAAGCCCCGGGCCCATCAGTGGGGGCAGGAAGCCCCCGGCCCCATCCCCTGGCCCCGCTGGCTGGGGGCCGGCGCCTCCGCCGTGAGCGGGCGCAGGGCTGTAATTAATGTAATGGCCTCATTAGCAGCGGCTGGGGGAAACAGCAATTAAGGCACCCGGGGGGGCGGCTGGGGGGGAGGCGGCAGCGCCGGGAGAGGAGGTCCTGGGGCCCTGTCCCCATGTCCCAGCCCATGTCCCGTGTCCCGACCCCATTTCTTGTCCCCATGTCCCCTGTCCCATCCCATGTCCCGTTCCCATCCCCGTCTCTTGTCCCCGTGTCCCGTCCCCCCGTCCCGTGTCCTGTCCCCAAATCCCATCCCCGTGCCCCCATCCCTGTCCCCATCCCATATCCCATCCCTGTCCCCGTCCCCATCCCCAGATCCCGTCCCTGTCCCCGTATCCCATCCTTGTCCTCATCCCCGTCCCCATATCCCATCCCTGACCCCATCCCCAACCCTATATCCCCTTCCCATCCCCAGATCCCACCCCTGACCCTATATCCCTACATCTTGTCCCTATATCCCTGTCCCCATATCCCATCCCTTCCCCATCCCTATCCCTGACCCTACATCCTGTCCCTGTATCCCCGTCCCCATATCCCATCCCTGGCCCCATCCCTGACCCTATATCCCATTCCTATCCCTATCCCCAACCCTACATCCTGTCCCTATATCCCTGACCCCATATCCCATCCTCATCCCTGACCCTATATCCCATTCCCACCCCCAGATCCCATCCCTGACCCCATATCTCATCCCCATATCCCATCCCTGGCCCTGACCCTATATCCCGTCCCCAACCCCAGGTCCCATCCCTGACCCCATAACCTGTCCCTGTCCCTATATCCCTGCCCCCATATCCCAGCCCCAGCCCCAGCCCCAGCCCCGTCCCCGTCCCCTCAGCCCAGGTCTGGTCCCGGCAGCTCCTCAGGGAATCCCTGGGGGTGCCCCCAAATCCCGGGGGGGTCCCCAAACCCCGAGCATCGCCCCCGGCTCGTGGAGGAGGAGGAGGAGGAGGAGGAAGAGCTTGGGGGGGGGCGGGGGGGGGCACCTGCTGCTGCTGCAGGAGCGGCCGGGGCCGGACACCCACGTGGGGGGGGGGCACCCATGGGTGGGGGGGGGCACAAAAATGGGGAGGGGGACACACGGGGGGGGGGGGGGACACGGAGGGGTGGGGGGGCACATGGAGGGGGGGGGGTACGGGGGGGGCACCCCCACATCCCCTTCCAGAAGCATCCAGTGGGGGGGGGGGGGGGAATTGGGGACCCCCCCCTCAATTTTAGGCTGGGGGGAGCCGGGTGCCCCCCCCGCAATAAACCGGGGGGGGGGGGGGCGCGGAACCCCCCCCTCCATCACCCCCCCCTTGCTCTTCACCCCCCCCCCTCCTCCTCCTCCCCCCCCAAATCCCCTCGCGGTGCCCCCCCGCCCCCCCCCACCCCCCCCTTTTTCCCCCCCCCCCAAATTTTCCCGTTCCCCCCCCAAACGGGGGCGCCCCCCCCCCCAGCCACCTGTTCCCACCCACGGGAACTCCGCCCCCGCCCCCGAGACCCCCCCCCCTTTACCCCGTGACCCCCCCACGACCCCCCCGGACCCCCCCCCGGACCCCCCCCGTGCCCCCCCCCCCCCCCGTGCCCCCC
>NC_140332.1:149448-321488 GCF_964211825.1 Aythya ferina
CCCCCAAATTCCCCCCCCCCACCTGCCCGTACGTCCCCAGCAGCAGCTCGGGGGTCCCGTCGAGCGCGGTGCCCCCCAGGGCGGCACAGAGGACGCTGTCGTGGCCCCCGCTGCCCCCCAGCACCAGCTGCTCCCCCAGCCCCTGCGCCAGCACGTCCCTGGGGGGGGGGGGGACACAAAAAATCATGGGGGGGGGGCTCGTGGGACCCCCCCCAAAAAAAAAATCCCCCCCAAAATGCACTCACCGGTACACCACGGCCACCTCGATGGTGCTGGCCACCAGCAGGCTGTAGCAGGGGGCTGGGGGGGCGTGGGGAGGGGGGGGGGTTTTCTTCGTGCCCCCCCCCGCTGTCGGGGGCCCCCCCGGGGTCACCGCAGGGCTCGGGGGGGGGGCAGGGGGAAGAGGAGCACCCTGGAGATGGGGCCGTCCTGCTGGGTGCTCCAGCTCTGCAGCACGGCTGGGGGGGGGGGAGGTGAATTGGGGGGGGGTCCGGGGGTGACGGGGGGGTCCGGGGGGGGGTCTCGGGGCGGGGGGGGGGCTCACTGCGGGTGGCCTGGTCCACGTGAGCCACGCGCACGTCGCCGCTGTGGCAGCCGAAAGCCGTCAGGCGCCGCGAGGAGCCGGGGAGGTTGAGGACGTCCAGCCACAGAACGCTGCGGGGGGGGCACGGGGGGGGGGGCACGGGGGGGGTCAGGGGGTCAGGGGGGGGGCAGGGGGTCGGGGGGGGCATGGGGGGGTGGGGGGGTAAGGGGATTGGGGGATGTGGGGGGATGGGGGGAGGAGGTGGGGGGATAAGGGGGTGTGGGGGGGGATTTGGGGCGTGGGGGGGGCATGGGGGGGTCATGGGGGGGGACAGGGGTATGGGAGGGGGCTTGGGGGGGGCATGGGGGGGGTAAGTAGGATATGGGAGGGACTTGGGGGCATGGGGGGGGCCGGGGGGGATGTAGGGGGGCAAGGGTAGGGGGAGAGGGGGATGTGGGGGGGGGCTTGGGGGTCTTGGGGGGGGGACAGGGGTATGGGAGGGGGCTTGGGGGGGGGCCTTGTGGGGTGCTGGGGGGGCATGGGGGGGCGTGGGGGGGTCTTGTGGGGCATGGGGGGGACGCAGGGGGGCAAGGGTAGGGGGAGAGGGGGATGTGGGGGGGCACTTGGGGGCTTGGGGGGGGCAGTGGGGACATGGGGGGGGCTTGGGGACAAGGGGGGGGCTTGGGGGCATCTTGGGGGGGCAGTGGGGTCATTGGGGGTCTTGGGGGGGGCAATGGGGACTGGGGGGGGGCTTGGGGGGCCCTGGGGGGGGACAGGGGGCATCGGGGGGGGGGCAGTGGGACACGGGGGTGGGCAGTGGGGGTGAGGGTCCCCGCGCCCCCCCCCTCACTTGCTGGGCACCTCCTGCAGCTCCGGGAACAGCTCCTGCACCGGGCGCTCCTCGAACTGGTGCAGGGCCTCGTTCTGGGGGGGGGGGGGGGGACACGGCTCGTGGGGACCCCCCCCGGCTCGTGGGGACCCCCCCGGACCCCCCCCCCACGACCCCTGACCCCCCCCCCCCTCTGCTGACCTCCCGGTAGAGGTGGATGCCGGGGTCGGTGCCGCTCAGCAGGAAGACGGTGTCCTGCCCCCCCCCCGACCAGTACCCTGCGGGACAGCGCTGCTGGGAATACTGGGAGCACTGGGAGCACAGACTGGGGGCACTGGGACACAGACTGGGAGTACTGGGGGCACTGGGGGGACTGGGAGCACAGACTGGGGGGACTGGGACACAGACTGGGAATGCTGAGGGCACTGGGACACAGGGACTGGGGATACTGGGGGCACTGGGAGCACTGGGGGACTGGGAGCACAGACTGGGGGCACTGGAACACAGACTGGGAATGCTGGGGGCACTGGGGGGGCACTGGGGACAGAAGCTGGGAATACTGGGGACACTTGGGTGATACTGGGGACACTGGGGGGGACATTGGGGAGGCACTGGGGTGATACTGGTGAAACTGGGGGGGCACTGAGGTGATACTGGGGCGGCGCTGGAGAGATACTGGGCGGACTGAGGTGATACTGGGGGCACTGGGGGGACACTGGGGATACTGGGGACACTGAGGTGATACTGGAGAAGCACTGGGGACACTGGGGGGACACTGAGGTGATACTGGGGACACTGGGGGCATACTGGGGGGACACTGTGGGGACACTGGGGATGCTGAGGGGACACTGAGGTGATACTGGGAGCACTGGGGGGACACTGGGGGGACACTGGGGGGGTACTGGGAGCACTGGGGGGACACTGGGGGACACTGGGAGCACTGGGGGGATACTGGGAGCACTGGTGCCCCACACACGACGCACTCAGCGTGGCAGAGCTGGAGGGGGGTGAAGCGCAGCTCCAGGTTGAGGCAGCTCTCTGCGGGGACAGGGGGGGGGTCAGGGGGGGGTCGGGACCCCCGGGGGGGGGGTCGGGGGTCCGGGGGGGGTCCGGGGGGGTCCGGGGGGGCACCCACGCGCCACGGAGTCGAGGTGGAACTCGCAGCCGGGCTCGTAGTCGCAGTAGATGTTGAGGAAGGGGCTGGGCTTGTCCCCGGAGTCCTGGGGGGGGGGGGAAGGGGGCACGGGGGGGGGTCACAGCCACGTTTTGGGGTCAGCCCCCCCCCCCTTTGGGGTCACCCCCAGCCCTTCTGGGGTCACCTCCCCCACTGCTTTTGGGGTGTCCCCCCCCAATTTTATAAGGCGTCCCCCCCATTTTAGGGTGCCCCCCCCCGTTTTAAGGTACCCCCCTCCCATTTTGGGGTGCTCCCCCCATTTCGGGGTCTCCCCCCCTTTTAAGGTACCCCCCCACTTCAGGGTGCCCCCCCCCATTTTGGGGTCTCCCCCCCAATTTTAGTGCCCCCCCCATTTTAGGGGTGCCTCCCCCCCTTTCAGGGCGCCCCCCCCTTTTAGTGTCCCCTCTCTATTTTGGGGTGCCCCCCCTCAATTTAGGGTGACCCCCCCATTTCAGGGGTGCCCCCCCAGTTTGAGACCATCCCCCCATTTTAGGGATACCCCCTGTTTTGGGGCACCCCCCCCGTTATAGGGGTGACCCCCACCATTTTTGGGGTGAACCCCCTTTTTGGGATGCCCCCCCCATTTTTGGGGTGCCCCCCCCACCTTGATGAAGGTGATGCCGACCACCAGCCCCCGCTTGGGGGGGGATTTGGCGAAGGAGTCGATGGACACGATCTCGGCGTCCACTGCGGGGGGGGGCTCAGCGGGGGGGGGGGGCGGCACCGGGACCCCCCCAGTGGCACCCCCCAGGGACCCCCTCCCCCATAACCCCTCCCTGACCCCCCAGTGCCCCCCCAGGGGCCTCCACGACCCCGCCGGTGCCCTCCCGGTCCCCCCCCGGTGCCCCCCTCACGACCCCCCATGACCCCCTCCGGTGCCCCCCACGACCCCCCATGACCTCCCAGTGCCCCCCCACGACCCCCCCCCCGGTAACCCCACGACCCCCTATGACCCCCTATGACCTCCCCACGACCCCCCGGTGCCCCCTATGCCCCCCCCATGACCCCCTAGTGCCCCTCCGCTACCCCCCGGTGCCCCCCCACGACCCCATGACCCCCCCGGTGCCCCCCTATGACCCCCATGACCCCCCCCGGTGCCCCCCCTATGACCCCCAGGTGCCCCCCCAGTGCCTCCCCCTGACCCCCTATGACCCCCAGGTGCCCCCCCCGCCCCCGGTGCCCCCCCATGACCCCCCTATGACCCTTCCAGTGTCCCCCTATGACCCCCCCTATGACCCCCAATGACCCCCCACGACCCCCCCGGCCCCTCGTTGCCCTCCCGCTACCCCCCGGTGCCCCCCCCATGACCCCTCTACGACCCCTCCACGACCTCCCGGTGCCCTCCCGGTTCCCCCCGGTGCCCCCTCTGACCCCCCCACGCCCCCCCAGTGCCCCCCCTCCCCTGACCGGGTATGTATGTGAACTGCAGCTCGGTGGCCACGGGCCGCAGGCGGCGGCGCAGGGGCTGGTACCGGACGTGGAGGACGCGGCCTTTGAGCGCCGCCGCCAGGAGCCCCCCGGGGCCCGGCCCCGGCCCGGGCAGCGCCGCCAGCCCGTACACGTTGCTCTGCGACGGCAGCCGGCTGAAGCTGTCCTCCACCAGCGGGCAGCGCCCCGACATCGCCTCCCCCCCCCCGCGCCCGTTTCCGCTTCCGCTTCCGTTCCGCCGCTCCCCGGTTCCGGTTTTGCTCCCCCCGGTAACCGGGAGCAGGCGGCGCCACGGGCAGCCCCCGCCCCGGGGGCCTTGCGAGGGGTGCGGCGCGCGGTGATGACGTCAGAGGGAGGCCGCCGCACGGCTGTAGGAGCGGGGGGGGTGTGGTTTGTGGCTAAGGGGCGTGGTTTGTGCATAGAGGGTGTGGTTTCAGTGGAGGGGGCGTGGTTTGGGGGCAGGGGGCGCGGTTCGTGGGTAGTGGGTGGGGTTTAAGGCCAAGGGGCGGGGTTAGGAAGGAGGGGGCGGGGTTTGGAAGGTAGGGGCAGGGTTTCCAGGCAATGGGTGGGGTTTTGTGGGCAAGGGGCGTGGCTTTGTGGGCAGTGGGCGTGGCTTCGAGGCAATGGACAGGTTTTGTGGGAAGGGGGCGGGGTTTGGAAGGATGGGGCGTGGCTTAGTGGGCAGTGGGTGTGGCTTGTGGGAAGTGGGCGTGGCTTGTGGGAAGTGGGCGTGGTTTTAGGGAAAGGGGCGTGGTTTGGGAGCAGGGGAGCCCCCCCCAAGGGGTAATGGGGGGGGGCAAAAAGTGATGGGAGGGGGCAAAAGGGGACTCCCCCCCCCCCCAAATAAAAGGGGGGGGCCCCAGAGCATATGGGGGGGGGCACAAGGCAGGGGGGAGCCCCCCCAAAAATATTGGGGGGCACAGGGACCCCCCACCCCCAAAAAAATGGGGGGGGGGCACAGGGCACACAGGGACCCCCCCCGACCCCCCCAGGACCCAGGGGGGCAGGTTTTTTTTTTTGGGGGGGGGGCATTTTTGGACACACACACGGGGGGGGGCTGGGCTCATGCATCCTTTATTGGTCGCGAGTACAGCGGGGGGGGGGGGCCCCGCTTTTACCCCCACCACCCCAAAAGGGGGCCACAACCCCCCCCCCCTGCAGCAAGGGGGGGGCAAATAATTGGGGGAGGGGGTAAAATAATTAGGGAGGGGGGGCAAATAACTGAGGGGGGGGCAAATAATTGAGGGGGGGGGAGTAAATAATTAAGGGGGGGAAAAATAATTGGGGGGGGGGGGGGGAATTATTTAGGGGGGGGGCAGCTCAGCCCCCAGCCCGCTGCGGGCGCTTTATACAGTTAAATATGGGGAAGGGGAGAGGGTGGGGGGGATTTTTACAGGGGGGGGGGGACGAAGCGGGGTCGGGGGGGTCCCGGGGGGGGTCCCGGGGGGGTCCTGGAGGGGGGGGGTCAGCGCAGGTCGTCCTCCTCGCCCTGGATGGTTTTCTTGATGCGCAGCAGCATGGTGGTCAGCCACTGGTCCAGCCGCGAGATGGAGTCGTACTCCTTCACCTGGGGGGGGGGCACATTATTTTGGGGTGGGGGGGGGCAGTTTTGGGGTTGGGGGGGCGGATTTAGGGGGCTGGGGGGTGGAAGGGGCAGCCCCCGGCACGAAATAGGGGGAGGAAGGGGGTGAAAGGAAGAGGGGAGGGGGGCGTAATTGGGTTTGGGGGGGGCTTTTTAATTTGGGGGGGGGGCTTTTTTGGGTTGGGGGGGCACATTTGGGGTTGGGGGGGGGATATTTGGGGAGGGGGGGTCAGGACCGGCAGCCCCCAGCCCCAAATAGGGGGAGGAAGGGGGTGAAAGGAAGAGGAAGAAAGGGGTAAAATGAAGGGGGGGGGCATAATTGGGTTTGGGGGGGGCTTTTTGGGTTGGGGGGGTATTTTGGGGATGGGGGGGCACACGGGGGGGTTGCCCCCCCCCAGGGGTGCACGTACAGCGTCGGTGTAGGCATCGGTGTTCTGCTCCTCGTGGGCGTCCAGCAGCTTCTGCGGGGGGGGGGACACAAAAATCAGATGGGGAATTGGGGGGGGGGGTAAACAGGGTGCCCCCCCCGAGGGGATGGGGTCTGTGTGCGCCCCCCCGCGGGAGGTTGGCTGCTTTGTGGCCCCCCCCCAGGGCAGGTTTGGGGAGTGGGGGGGGGCAAAAATGGATGGGAGGGACCCCAAATTTATTGGGGGGGGGGCAAAATGGAATGGGGGGGTCCCAAATGGATGAGGGGGGCACCAAATGGAATGGGGGGGGGGCCCCAAATTTATTGGGGGGGGGTCCTAAATGGATTGGGGGTGGACCCCAAATGGAATGGGGGGATTCCCAAGTGGATGGGGGGGGCCAAAATTTATTGGGGGGGCCCCAAATGAATTGGGGGGGCCAAAATTTATTGGGGGGGGGGGCAAATGGAATGGGGGAGCCCCAAATGGAATGGGGGGTGGCCCCAAACGGATGGGAGGAGGGGCTCAAATGGAATGGGGGGGGCTCCAAACTTATTGGGGGGGTCCAAAATGGAATGGGGGGGTCCCCAAATTTATTGGGGGGGGCTCATCCTGCCCCCCCCCCCCACCTTGAGCAGCTTGCACTCCCGGGAGTCCGAGAACGCGGGGAACATCTCCTCGTACTTCTGCACCGCCAGCTGGGGGGGGGACACAAATTGGGGGGGGGGGCACAAATCAGCACCGTGCCCACCCTGTGTGGCCCCCCCCAGCCCCGTTTGCCCCCCCCCGGCACCTTGGCGTTGAGCATGTCGACGCAGAAGTGGCAGAGGGCGGCGCGGAAGAAGTGCTCCTTGGCGCTGTACTTCAGCAGGGGGCTGTCCATGGCGCTCGTGCCCACCTTCGGGGGGGGGTCACGGGGGTCAGGACCCCCCCCCCCAAGCTCTGGGACCCCTCCCCGAGCACCGGGACCCCCCCCCGGAGCCGACCTGCTCGTAGATGTCCAGCGCCTTCTGGTACTGCTCCAGCTGCGCCGCGTACGTGGCCACCTTCAGCAGGCATTTGTTGGCCGAGCTGGGGGGGGGGGCAAGGCTCAGCGGGGCTCGCAGCCCCCCCCCCACCCACCCAGCCCCTTTTTGGGGTGAAAAAGGGGGTTTTTGGGAGTGTGCGTGTGTAATCAGCTGCGGGAGGAGGTGGGGGAGAGGAGCTCGGCACCGCTGTGCTCACCCCCAGCCCCTCCTGGTGCCCCCCCGTTCTGCTTGCCCCCCCGACACGTTTTTGGGGTGAAAAAGGGTTTTTTTTGGAGCCTTAATAGGTGGCCACCCTCAGCAGGTCCCTATTAGGGGCAGGGGGTGCTCAGCACCCTCCCGCTCCCCCCAAAACACCTCCCCACGCCCCCATCCTGCTCCCCCAACCCTGCACCCCCCCAATACATTTTTGGGGTGAAAAAGGGGGTTTTTGGAGCCTCAGTGGGTGACCACCCTCAGCAGGCCCCTTTAGGGGCAGGGGGTGCTCAGCTCACTCAGCACCCCCCCACTCTCCCCAATCACCTCCCCACACCCCCATCCTGCTCCCCCAACCCCTACACCCCCCTGACACATTTTTGGGGGTGAAAAATGGAGTTTTTGGAGCCTCGATAGGTGGCCACCCTCAAAATGCCCCTATCAGGGGCAGGGGGTGCTCAACACCCCCCAACCACCTCCCTGCACCCCCATTCTGCTCACCCCAACCCTACACCCCCCCCGACACATTTTTGGGGTGAAAAAGGGGGTTTTTGGAGCCTCGGTAGGTGGCCCCCCTCAGCAAGCCCCTAAGCACCGTTTTAAGGACAAAAAGGGGGATTTTAGGGCCCTACCTGTTGGACTCCTCCCCCTTGTAGTAGTCGGCTGCTTGCTCGTAGTGGGCGATGGCCTGGGGGGGGGGGGGGGACACAAAATTGGGTTAATTCCACCCAAAAATGGCACGGGGTCAAAAAAATGATGTAAAAAAAGGAAAAAATCTGTAATTTTGTTCCGGGCACGCTCCGAGCCGCCCCCGCGCCCCCCCCCCCGGGCGCTGCCACCTGCACGGGGGGAGCGCGGCCAAGAGGAGGCACAGAATGGGGGGGGGGGAGGCTCCCCCCGCAGAGGAAAAAAAAACCCGTTTTTGTCATTTTTTGGCCCGATTTGGGGCGCCGTGCCCGCTGCCGAGGGGACTGGGGGGAGGCACTTGGGGACCCCCGGGGAGTTTGGGGACCCCCCCAGGACCTCAGGAGCCCCCCCCCCAAGGCACTCAGGACCCCCCCAGGGCACTTAAGGCTCCCCTGGGGAGCTCACGACCCCCCCCCCAGGGTGCTTAGGACCCCCCCCGGACCTCAGGACCCCCCCAAGGACCTCAAGACCCCCCCCCAGGACTCCCCCCAGGCACTCAGGACCCCCCTGGGAACCTCAGGACCCCCCCCCCAGGACCCCCTCAGGGCTGCTCAGGACCCCCCCCAGGACCCTCAGCCCCCCCTCCAGCCCCCCCAGGACCTCAAGACCCCTGCCAGGACCCCCCCCCAGTGCTCAATGACCCCCCCCAGAACCTCAAGACCCCCCTCCAGCCCCCCCCCCAGAACCTCAAGACCCCCCCCCAGGACCCCCTCCAGTGTTCAGGGACCCCCCCAGGACCCTCAGGACCCCCCCCCAGAACCTCAGAACCCCCCCCAGGACCCTCAGCCCCCCCTCCAGCCTCCCCCCAGGACCTCAAGACCCCTCCCAGGACCCCCCCCAGTGCTCAATGACCCCCCCAGGACCCCCCCCAGGACCTCAGAACCCCCCCCAAAACCTCAGGACCACCCCCCAGGACCCTCAGGACCCCCCCCAGGACCCCCGGCCCCCCCCCACCTTCTCGATGTCGACCAGCTCGGCCTCGTAGATCTCGGCGATGGCCACGTGGTGCTTGGCCGCGATGGTGAACCGGCCCTGGGGGGGGGGGCACAGGGCTCGGGGGGGGGCACACAGCCCCGGGGGGGGGGCACGGAGCCTTCGGCCTCGCCCTCCTCCTCCTCCCCCCCCCCCAACACTCACCATGTCCGTGTAGATCTCGATGGCCCGGATCAGGCAGTTAATGGCCTCTGGGGGCACAAAAAGGGGGGGGCTGGGGGGGGGCTGGGGGGGTCCCGGCCTTCCTCCCCCCCCCTCCTCATCTTCATCGTCCTCCCCCCCAACCCCTCCCTTTGGTGTCTGCTTCGAAAAGGCCCAAATGAAGGCAAAATGAGCCCAAAATGGACGCCCCCCCCAAAAAGGGACACAAAAATAAACGGACACGAAGAGCCCCCCCCCCCAAAAGGGGTCTGGAATGGGGGTGCCCCAAAATGGGGGTGCCCCAAAAATGGGGTGACCCCCAAATATTGGCACCCAAAAAAGGAGGCACCCTAAAATAATGGGACCCCAAAAACCAAGGGACCCCAAAACGGGGGCACCCCAAAACCCAGCACCCCAAAACTGTGGGGCCCTGAGCTCACAGCACCCCAAAACTGGGGCGCCCCAAAACCGGGACACCGTGAAATTGGGGCACCCCAAAACTAGGTCACCCCCAAACCACAGTGCCCTGAATCATGGCACCCCAAAACTGGGGCACCCCAAATGCCAGCACCCCGAAATCACGGCACCCCAAAACACAGCACACCAAGGTACCCCAAAATCAAGGCACCCCAAAACTGGGGAACCCCAAAACCAAGGGATCCTGAAACTGGGGCACCCCCAAATCCTGGCACCCCAAAACCAAGGCACCCCAAAACCGAGCTGCCTGGAAACCAGGGCACCCCCAAAATTGGGACACCCCAAAATCACACCTGAAACCAGGCCCCCCCCACTGCCGAACCCCAGCACCCCAAAACCCCATCACCCCCTTACCGTGTCCCCCCCAAACCCCGTAAACCTCCCCCCAAAACCCCATAAACCCCCCCAAAATCCCATAAACACCCCCCAGACCCCGTACACATCCCCCCCGCCCCCCCAAAAGCCCCCCCAAGCCCCATAAACACCCCCCAGACCCCCCAAACCCCCCCCCAAGCCCCATAAACACTCCCCAAAGCCCCCCCAAGCCCCATAAACACCCCCCTCAGCCCCCCCAAACCCCATAAACACCCCCCAGACCCCCCAAAACCCCCCCAAAACCCCCCTCAGACCCCATAACCCCCACCCAGACCCCCCAAAACCCCCCTTTAAACCCCATAAACACCCCCCAAACCCCCCCCCCAAGCCCCATAAACACTCCCCCAGCCCCCCCAAACCCCATAACCCCCCCAAAACCCCCAAAAATCCCCCCAACCCCCCCCAAAAACCTTGGGGGTCGGCCTTCTTGAAGGCGTTGCCGGCGTCCACCAGGCTGGTGGCGGCGTCGTGTTTGCTCTGCAGCTGCAGGTGGAGCCGGGCGGCCTGGCAAAAAGCGTTCCCGGCGGCTGGGGGGGGGCCCAAAATTAGCTGGGGGGGGGGTTAGGGGGTCGGGGGGACCCCCCCGGACCCGTCGAGCCCCCCCGAACCGGGACGCACCGCTCCAGTTTTTGGCCATCTTGAACATGTTGGCGGCGCGGGCGTAGAGCTCGCACGCCTCCTCCAGCCGCGAGGAGCCCCTGGGGGGGGGCAAAAAAAGGGGGTGGGGGGCAAAAATGGGGGGGGTCAGGGGGTTAAAGGGGGTTGGGAGGGGTCAGAGAGGGGGCACGGGGGGGTTTAAGGCCCAAAACCCCCCACCAAAAAAAGGGGGGAGGGGGGAAATGGGTCCTACCCCCCCGGTCACCAAAATTAAAGTTATGGGGGAGGGGGGTCAGGAGGGGTTGGGGGGGGCTTTAACACCCCCAGACCCCCCCGCAACATTACCCCAAGGTCCCTTCAAGTGCCCCCCTCACCCCCCCAGCCCCCCCAAACCCTCCCCTCAGCC
Organism: Aythya ferina; assembly: GCF_964211825.1. NCBI lineage: Eukaryota > Metazoa > Chordata > Aves > Anseriformes > Anatidae > Aythya > Aythya ferina. Next base: position 160,285 of record NC_140332.1, read on the forward strand.
CCCCACACCCCTCCCAAAGGCCCCCAAAACCCCTCCAACCCCCCCCTGCACCCCCAGAGCCCCCCCCAGGTCCCCCAAACCCCCCTAGATCTCCCTCAAAGCTCCTCAACTCCCCTCTAACCCCCCCAAAGCCCCCTTTAAAGGTCCCTAAACCCCTCCCAGCCCCCCCCACATCCCCTCCAGGCCCCCTAAATCCCCCCTCAACCCCCCCAACCCCCCTACATCCCCCCTAAAGGCCCCCAAATCCCCCCCAGCACCCCCCAACCCCCTCAAAACCCCCTTCCATTCCCCCCACATCCCCCCTAAAGGCCCCCAAACCCATCTCAGGCCCCCCCACATCCCCTCCAGGCCCCTAAACCCCCCCTCAACCCCCCCAGCCCCCCCAAAACCCCCCCAAATCCCCCCCAGCCCTCCCCACATCCCCCCCAAAGGCCCCCAAATCCCCCCAACCCCCCCCAAACCCCCCCCAAAGGCCCCCAAATCCCCCCCAACCCCCCCATCTCTCCCCCCAGCACCCCCCCAGCCCCCCCCACACCCCCAAACCCCCCTCTCCGCCCCCCCAACCCCCCCCCCACATCCCCTCCAGGCCCTTAAAACCCCCCCTCAACCCCCCCCAGCCCCCCCAACCCCCCCAACCCCCCCCCAAACCCCCCCATCTCCCTCCCCAGCACCCCCACACACCCCCAAACCCCCCTCCCCGCCCCCCCCCGCTCACCCGAAGAGGCCTCCGAGGAAGGAGCTGGCTCCCCGCACCTTGCGCTCGGCCTCGGCCAGGAGCTGCAGCGCCTCCCGCTCCTTCCCGCCCGCCTCCATGGCGGCCTCCTCCCTCACGTGACCCCCCCGCCGCCCCCTTCACGTGACCACGCAGCCCCTCTTCACGTGACCCCCGCCACCGCCCGCCCGCGTCACGTGGAGGGGGAAAAGGGGGAGGGGAGAGGCCGCGGCGCTTCCGGGTGCGGGAAAGGGAGCGGCGCCCCCTAGGGGAGGGGAGGGGAATTGCGGGTAATTAAAGGGTGATTAAGGGGGTAATTAAGGGAGGGGGGGTTAAGGGGGGGGTGAGGGAGGGGAAGGGGGTGTGGTATCCACGTGGGGGTGGAGGATTCTGCGCAAAAATGGGCACTGCAGACCCAAAATTGGCTGGTTTGTCCTTAAAAAAATATAAAATGAATAAAAATGATAAAAAATAGGGATTTTGACCCAAAGGGGAGGCGGGAGCCAAGCGGTAAAAGGGGGGCTGGGAGGCGAGGGGGGGGCACGGAGCTGCTCTGCTCAGCCAGGCGCTGACAGCGTGGTGACGTCACCACCACGGCGATGACATCACGGCTTCTGTGATGACATCATGAGCACCGTGATGACGTCACGGCCACCATGATGACGTCACACCCCTGACCTCACCCCCCCCAACCCCTTCCAGGAGCTGCAGCACAGGGCTGGGAGCCGGCGATGCAGCGACCAAGCACCCCCCTGCACCCCCCACCCCCAAAACCCCCCGAATTTTCCCAAATCCCCCCGAATTCACCCCAAAAAAAACGCCGCGAAGCTCCCTGGGAGGCGGGGGCTGCCTCCTTCCTCCCTTCCCAGCGGGAACTTTTGAGAGGAGCCCTGCCCGCAGCACTTCCAGGTGAAAGGGAAGCGCTGCCTGGGAGCAGCTAACGAGCCGAGCGGCTAACGAACCCAGCCGCTAATTAACCGAGCGGCTAATTAACCGAGCGGCTAACGAACCCAGACGCTAACGAGCCAAAGCCTTCCGTCTGTCCGGGTACGACCCCAGGGCTCCATGCTGGCTTTTTAATGTTTTTAACATTTTAACATTTTTAACATTTTTAATGTTTTTAACGTTTTTTACTGTTTTTAACGTTTTCTCCCCCAATTTCAGGGCGGGAGGCGATGGCGGAGGCGAGCGGCCGGCGGCGCCCCAAGGCCGAGGAGCAGCCCAAGGAGGAGGGGGCCGACGAGCCCCTGCCCCTCACCCCACAGCCCTACCCGCAGCCCGCGCCCGGTACGTGCCCGTTTTGGGCTCATTTCCCCCAAAAAAGGGACCCCAGGTGCTGGAGGGGGGCAGAGGGGGAGGCGGGGGGGGGTCAGTCCTCAGAGGAAAGTTGAATTTTTTGGTTTGGTAGAAAATTCACTTTTTTAAAATCTGTCCTCGGAGAAATGTTGAATTTTTGGGTCTGTTCTCAGAGAAATGTTGAGGTTTTGGGTCTGTTTTCAGAAAAAACGTTGAGTTTTTGGGTTGGTGTCGGTGCTGTGTTTTTCCTCACAGAAACATTGAGTTTTGGGGTCCATGCTGGTCTTCAGAATATTGAATTTTTTGGTTTATGTCAAGTCATTTGCCCATAAAGAAGCGTTGAATTTTTTTGTGTGTTTGTCCTCAGAGAAACGTTGAATTTTTGGGTCTATTCTCAGAGAAACATTGAGTTTTTGGGTCCCTGGTGATCCTGAGAAGAACGTTGAATTTTTGGTTTACATTGGTGGCGTTTATCCTAAGAAAAACGTGTTTTTGTGTGTATTTTGTCTTCAGAATAACGTTTTTTGGTTGGTGTTGGTCCTCAGAACGTTGGTTTTTGGTTCATGTTGTGTTTGTTGTCAGAGGAATGCTGAATTTCTCATGTTTGTCCTCAGAAGAACGTTGATTTTTTTGGTTTACGTTGGTGCTGTTTGTCCTCAGAGGAATGTGGAGCGTTTTGGTTTGTTTGTCCTCAAAAAAACATTGGGTTTTGGTTCACGTGGGTGTCACGTTTGTCCCCAGAGCAATGTTGAGTTTTTTAGCATTTTTCCTCAGAGGAACGTTGAGGTTTTAGCATTTATCCTCAAAGAAACATTGAGTTTTTTGGTTTGCATTTGTCCTCAGGGAATGCTTTTTGTGCTTATCCTCAGAAAAACATTAAGTTTTTGGGATTGTGTTTGTCCTTGGAGGAACGTGGAGTTTTTTAGCTTTTATCCTCAGAAAAACGTTGATTTTTTTGCATTTGTCCTTAGAGAAATGTTGAGTTTTTTGGTTTGGGTTTGTCCTCGGAGGAACATTCAATTTTTAGCATTTGTCCTCAGAGAAATGTTGAGTTTTTTAGCGTTTGTCCTCAGAAAAACATTGAGTTTTTTGGTTTGCGTTTGTTCTCAGGGGAACGTTGAATTTTTAGCATTTGTCCTCAGAGGAACATTGAGTTTTCTGCATTTATCCTCATAAAAACGTTGAGTTTTTAGCGTTTGTCCTTGGAGAAACGTTGATGGGGTTTTTTTGTGCTTATCCTCAGAAAAGCGTTGAGTCTTTTGGTTTGCATTTGTCCTCGGAGGAACGTTGAATTTTTAGCATTTGTCCTCAGAGGAACGTTTTTTGTGTTTGTCTTCAGCAAAACATTGTTTTTTTTGCATTTGTCCTTAGAAATGTTGAGTTTTTTAGCGTTTGCCCTCAGAAACGTTGAGTTTTTTCCATTTGTCCTTAGAAATGTTGAGGTTTTTTTCCATTTGTCCTCAAAAATGTTGAGTTTTTCCCATTTGTCCTCAGAAACGTTGTTTTTTTTTCCATTTCTCATTAGAAATGTTGATTTTTTTAGCATTTGCCCTCAGAAACGTTGAGTTTTTTCCATTTATCATTAGAAATGTTGAGTTTTTTCCCTTTGTCCTCAGAAACGTTGAGTTTTTTCCATTTGTCCTCAGAAACGTTTTTTTCCATTTATCATTAGAAATGTTGATTTTTTTAGCGTTTGCCCTCAGAAACGTTGATTTTTTTAGCGTTTGCCCTCAGAAACGTTGAGTTTTTTGTTCCGTGCCCACCCCCAGACGACCTCTCAACCCTTTTTCCTGTGTTTGCCCCCAGAGGACCTCCCGCCGACCTTCGGCGCCTTCAGCGTGGCGGCCGCCCTGTGCCCGGCGGCATCGCGGCGGCGCCGGGAGAAGGGCTCCGGGCCGGAGGGCGCGGGCGCCGCGCTCGGCGTCGACCGCCGCAAGTCCAAGGTGTGGAACTACTACACCAAACTGGGCGACGCCTACGTGGAGTGCACGGTGTGCAAGAAGCAGCTCTCCTTCCACAACAGCACCACCACCATGCGCGAGCACCTGGCCAGGAAGCACAGCATCCGCGACGCGCCGCCCAAGGACGAGCGCGGCGCCGAGCACGAGGGCCGCGAGGCCAAGCGGCCGCGGCCGACGCCGCCGGAGAGCGGCCCCCGGCACGGCGCGCCCTGCCCCGACACCAGGAGCGAGGCGATCCTGGAGCTGGTGCTGGAGATGATCCTCCGCGACCTGCAGCCGCTCTCGGTGGTGCGGGATAAAGGCTTCGGGCTGCTCCTGGGCTACCTGGAGCCCGGCTTCGCCCTGCCGGCGCCGGCGCGGCTCGCCGGCATGCTGCGGCACCGCTACGGCGCGGCGAGGCGGCAGGTGGAGCGCTACCTGCAGACGGCGCAGGGCCTGGTGCTGTGCCTGGAGCCGTGGGCGTCGCGGCCGGGCCACGGCTACCTCAGCGTCTCCGCCAGCTTCATCGACGGCGAGTGGCGGCGCGCGCGGTGCCTGCTGGAGACGCGGCGAGCGCGCCAGGACGAGCCCGAGGGGGATTTCGGGGAGCAGCTCCGCGCCGCGCTGGCCGAATTCGGGCTGTGCAGCCAGGCCGTGCTCTGCGTGGTGCACGACGGCGCGCGGCCGGCGGCGGCGCACAACGGCTGGGCCGGGCTCTGCTGCGCCGCCCGCGTCCTGCAGCGCTGCGTGGAGGCCGGGCTGGAGGTGGAGGCGGTGCAGGAGGCGCTGAGCGGCGCCCGCGGCATCGTGCGGTTCTTCCAGCAGGACGCCAAGGCGGGCGGCCGGCTGAGCGGCAAACTGGAGGCGCTGAACAAATCCCAGTCCAAACTGGTGCTGGACGCCGGCTCGTGCTGGATGAGCACCGCGGAGATGTGCGAGAGCCTCCTGGAGCTGAGGTGGGCGGTGATGGCGGTGCTGGAGGAGCACCCGCGCGGCGCGGCGGCGCCGCGGGGCCTGGCCGACCACCAGTGGAAGCTGCTGCAGGACCTGGCGGCGGTGCTGAGGACCCTGAGGATCGCCGCCTCCTTCCTGCGCGAGGAGCAGAACGCCTCCGCCTCCGCCCTCATGCCCTGCGTCCACGGCGTGGCCGCCGCCATCGGGCAGCAGGCGGAGGAGGCCGGCGCGGCCGTGGCGGCGGCCGTGGGCAGGATCCGCGCCGAGCTGACGCGGCGCTGGGGGCTGGAGGAGGAGGAGAAGGTGCTGGAGAGCCCGGCCGTCGTGGCGTCCTTCTTGGACCCGCGTTTCAAGGAGCTGAGGTTCCTGAGCCCGGGCCTGAGGAGCGAGCTGCACCGCCGGGTCAAGGCCATGCTGTCGCAAGCCTTCGGCCACCGGCCCCCCTCGCCCGGCGCCCACTCCTGGGCGCCCGGCTCGGGGTCCAAACCGGAGGGCGCCCCGCCCCACAGCGTGTACGACATCCTGCTGGGCAAGGACCCGACCGAGAGCATGCCCGAGATCCACCAGCAGCTGGAGAATTACATCGTGGAGCCGCTCTGCAAGCGCAGCACCGACCCGCTGCACTGGTGGAGGAGCAACGAGCACCGCTTCCCCGCCGTGGCGCGGCTCAGCCGCCGGTACCTGGCCGTGCCCGCCACCGCCGTGCCGCCGAACCAAGCCTTCGGCGCCGGGGAGAGCGCCCTGCGGCACCGCCGCGCCGCGCTGCCGCCCGAGGAGCTGCACCAAATCCTCTTCCTGCACCACAACTTCCACGTGCTGGAGGCCGGGAGGAGCGGGCAGCGGGACCCGCGCTAGCGGAGCTCTCGGCGCCGGGGGTTTCGCCGCGTTCCTGCCTGCACCTCTTGGGGCACGGCTCTGGCTCATCCTCATCCTCACTGTGGCGAGGAAGGGGCTCAGGGAGGCGTGAAGGTGCCGCGCTGGGGAGCTCCGCTCGGTCCTTGCTGCGCCACGACGACGGCTGAGGACAGCTCCGGCGCCGGGGAGGGAAGGAGAATCAGCAAAAACGGTGAATTCCGCACCAAAGAGGTCCCAAAGCTGCGCTGCTGCCCTTGGAGGGGGATTTTGGAGGAACGCCGGCGCCTGCTCGGCACCCAGCGGTGGCTGAAGCGCTCACGCTTGGCTCGGGGTGCCACCAAGCCAGCGTGGACACGAGGTGCCTCCAGGGTTTGTTGAGGGCGCCCCAAAATTCTGCAGAGCTGCTCTCCAGAACCCTCTTTAACGAGCTCAGCAGACAGAACGCGGCGCGGCGGCGCAGAGAGCGGTGCTCCGGGTCTGCTTTAGGGCCAAACGTGTTATTAAACACATTTTAACACATTTTAAACGCCGCGTCCCACCCGTTTCCCACTGCCACAGCCGAACCCTGAGCTCCCCACACCACAGAGCCCAGCACGCCCGGCCCCAGAGCTTCTGCCCCGGGTACAGGAGCAATCCTGCGGCGCTCCTCCACCCATGCACGATGCCAAATCGGTGCCAGGCGCTCTTAATTTAGCAGGCATCCACACAGCTCGGTGCCGGGGGGGGCGTTGGACGCCTTCGCAGGTCCCTCAGTCAATCCCAACCCCAACCGCCGCTGCGAAACGCTGAGAAAAAAAAACCCAAATCAGCTCTTTTCAACCGAAGTCGCGCGGCCCCGAAGCCGTGGCTTTTCATCCCAAAAGCCCTTCCGGGCGGCTACTCCGAAATCGCGGCCTCCCAGGGCCCGGCCCGGCCTTGGAGGTGCTCCAAGGGCCAGGGGATCCTCAGCGGGGGCTCGGCGGGCGGGCGGTGGCGCTTCATGTGGGCGTTGCGGCCTTTGATCTTGTCGAACACCCTGCGTGGAGGGGGGTGGGGGGGAAAAAGGAGCTGGTCACGGCTCCCCCTCGGTGGCTGCGGGCCCGAGGGGCGCCCACCCACCTCTCGCACTCCCTGCAGGGGAAGCTGGGGCGCTCGGAGGCCGGGGGGGGCTCGCCGGGACCCCCGGCGTCGGGGGGAGGCTTCCGACAGCTCCTCGGCTTCGGCAGCAGGCGGTGCCTCTTCCTCGGGCTGCCGGCGGGCTGCGGGCGCGAGGGCGTTAATTAGCCTCACCTTCCCTCCAGGAGGGTGGGTTAATTAAAAATATTGGCTTGAAAACTCTCTGAATAGCCCCAAAATGAGAGGGAGGGACAAAAGCATGAATGTTAGTGGGCTGAGAAACTGGGGGAATGGGGAGGAAACTCGGGCACGGGGAGCGACACCAGGAAACTCGGGCACGGGGAGCAAGCCCAGCACCAGGCACTTTTCCAGCCCCCAGCACACAAAAAGCCCTTTTTCACCCCAAAAGAGGAGCAGCAGCAACCTGGCGCCAACCCCCAGCCCGTCTACCTTCTCTTCAGCCTCTTCCACCTCCTCCTTGTCTCTCCTGGCTTTTTTGTCTATGAGGTGAGCTCGACCGTGGTCAAACTTGAGTTTTTTTTTCCAGATGTAGTAATACTCCACGCACTGGGACACGTTTTTAGTCTGAATCTAACGGGAGAGAAGCAGAAGCAGCCCGTCAGCAGCACACGACGTCCCCCCGGCACTTTCCTTCCCCTCTGGGGGATCCCCGGGGTCACAAATCACAAATTCAGGCTTTTCTCTCAACTTTGAGTTCAAACCACACCTCGTGGCACCACGGATGATGGGGATGATTATTTTGGGGAGCTGCCAACTGATAAGGAATGTTCTGGAGCAGAGCCCTGCTGCTTCCTGCCTTTGCTAACGAATTTAAGCCCCCCCAGGACTGAAGCATCCCCTTGGGATCCTCCAACGCCGCCTGGCCCAGGAGGGAGCAGCGCGGGTTTGTCCCGGGGCTGTCCCAAACTCGAGTTTTTACCTTTTTCTGGATGAGGTAAAAATCCTTCCTGTGCAGGCAGAAAGCCTTCTTGAACTGCTGCCTCTCAGCGGGCGTCCAGCTGTCGGAACCTGGCGAGGAGCAGCAGGAGAAGAGGCGTTAGCAGCCGAATTTCCACCCGAAACACACCAAATTGTCACCCAAATTACACCAAATCACCACCCAGATGACGTCACGGGGTCTGCTACTCGCTCCTGGCCCCGCAGCTCCTGGGAACGACCCCCTTGGAGCAGGGGGGGCGCCGGCTTCGTTTACCTGCGTAGCGATAATTGGCCAGGGGGTGGGAGTCCGGCTTCTGGGGCCCCCCGAAGAGCAGCATCTCCAGGGCCTCCTGCGGGGGGGAACAAGGAGCCTTCAGATCCCCCCCCTGAGGCACAGAATTGAGGCAAATCACCATTTGGGGCTGCCCTGTGGCTCCCCACACCCAGCCCAGGGGAAGCCCCCGCGCTCCCGCCGCTCCCTCCCACCCCCCAGCCCCCAGCATCGCCCCCTCAGAGCCACGGGAGGGTCCTGGGGGGCCTGAGCCCCCCCCCCGGCCACCCCGGTCCCTCACCAGGACGCTGCCTCGCGCCTCGTGCAGGCAGTGCAGGGCCAGCTCCAGGTTCGTTCCTCCCCCGGGCATGGCGCTGGAGCACGCCATGTTGAGCAGAGCCGTCACTGCCAGGGCAATCAGAGCAGGGTCAGGTTCAGACCAGATTCAAACCAAGTTCAGATTCAAAGCAGATTCAAGCCAGGTTCAGATTCAGACCAGATTCAGATTCAGAGCAGATTCAGATTCAAGCCAGATTCAAGCCAGGTTCAGATTCAGAGCAGATTCAAGCCAGATTCAGACCAGATTCAAGCCAGATTCAGATTCAGACCAGATTCAGACCAGATTCAGACCAGATTCAGACCAGATTCAGACCAGATTCAGACCAGATTCAGACCAGATTCAGATTCAGACCAGATTCAGGCCGAGGTGCCACACGGAGGAACCAGACGGCCTCAGCGCCCCGGTGCCACTGCCGGGAGCGCCGCCCACACGAGGAACCCCAAAAAGGAACCCGAGCGGGCAAAAAGCTGTAGGAACGGGGAAATTTTTGGCCTCAGAGGCAAAAATTTGGAGAAACCTCGCTCCTGAGTCTCGCGGTTGGTGGCGATGTCCCCCCAGGGCTTCCAGACCAGCGCCGCCGCCTGCTCCTCGCCGCCCGGCCGCGGCCACTCCTGCAGGGCCGGGATCTCCGCCTGGAAGCGGCTCCCGACGTTGATGTGGCTGCAGGGCGAGGAAGAGGAGCTTCACCGAGCCCTTCCTCCCCCCGCTGCCCCCCCAAAGCGCCCCGACTCACGGCTCGATGCTGATTTTGGCGCTGTCTGCCACGAGGCACAGCCCGAAGTCCCTGTCCATGCGGTCTGAGAGACACAAAACGCACGGGGTGAGGGGTTGATGTCCCCCGGGACCCCCCTCCCGCACAATTTGCCCTCCAAGAGATTAAAGAAAAACGTTTTTCTGCTTGATTAAAACAAATCAGGGTTTTGGTACCCAGCACGGCACTGAGCAGCTGCCGGGGCTGGCCGGAGGGCGAGCAGACGGCGCTGAAGTAGAGGCCGGATCCTTCCCGCACCGGGCTCAGCATGGGGGGCGGCGTGTAGGGCGAGCGCTGCACCAGTTCCCTCAGCAGGTGGTCCACCAGCAGGACCGGGGAGCGCAGGTTGCTCTGGAAGGGCCCCCCCAGCCCGGGGGGCACCTCGGGGGGCGGCGGGGGGATGAGCAGGGGCTGGGGCAGCGGCCGCCTCTTCCTCCTCCTCCTCTTCCTCGCCGGCTGCGAGCCTCCCGGCGGCTCCCACGCTGCGCTCTCCCTGCTGGGGGCCTGACCCCAAATGCGTGTCAGGTCCATAAGGGGGGCACGGAGCCCCCCAGCCCCCTCATTGTGTTATTTAAGGCCATCGGGGGATTTTAGGGGAGCCCCAAAAGTTGAGAGCCCCGGGACCCACCTGGCTCCCCACTGACACGGGGACGGAGACGGGAATCACCAGCGGAGGCGCCGCCGGCTCCGAGGGGCTGCCACTGGTCCCAGTCTGCGCCGTCCCCACCACGCCGAGCGAGCTCCTCTGAAAAAAAGAGGGATTTAGGGCCAGGAACCCACCCTCAGCAGGGTTTTGGGGAGCCCAGCGCCGCTTTCAGGAGCCCAGCTCCCACCCCTGGGTGCTTTGGGCAGGTTTTGGAGCCCCCCTGCCCTTCACTCGTCACCTGCTGCTGCTCCCCCCGGCCACACGCGTGGCCCTCCAGGCCCTTGGCGGCCCCGAAGAGCTGGCTGCAGGTCTTGGAGAGGAAAACGCTCTCACAGCCACCGCCGTCAGCGGGAACAGCGCTCGTTGTGCTGCTGGAGGGGGCAGAAGGAACGGGTTTGTGTTTGGGGATTTCGGCTGCCACCCCCTGGGGTTTCCCTGCTGGATAAGAGCAGGGCCGGTGCCCCCCCAGCAGCGCCAGCGCCCCGCCCTGCCCCACTGCGGCTGCTTTTTGGGGCAGTTGGCTTCCCAGAACCCCGCGCCCCTCGTTAATTAATTAATCAGCGCAGCCTAAAGGGAGCCAGATGAAAAGGCCGCCCGAATCTCAGCCCCATGGGAGGAGAGCTGTGGCTGGCCAGCTGTTGAAACACCCCAGGAAGCCTCAAAATGTCAAATTTTGGTGTTAAACCTCAAAATTTGAGCACGAGCTGCTCACCATGCCACCGCCTGGCCGCCTTCCTCCAGCGCCGTGCCGAGCCTGTAGATGTTCCCACCCTGCGGCCGGAGAAACGAGCTTTGTTCGACTATTTCTGTGCTTTTAGCACCAAAACAACACCATCAGAGCGCTCGTGGACGAGCCCAGCCCCGCCAGGAAGGCCAAAAAGCCCCAAAAACGAGCGCAGAAACAGGGGGCTGCACCCCAAACCCACCTGGATGCGGTTGAAGATGGTGAGGCGCCGCTTCTCCACCGGCGGCGCGGGGCTGGGCGAGGAGAAGGAGGCCATGGCCACCTGGCTGGGGGACACCGCCGGCTGCTTGCGGGCACCGGGGAGGCGCCGGGGCCCACCGGGCCCCCCCGGCACGTCGAGGAGCTGCCAGGAGGCCGCCGGAGCCTCCTGCAGCCGGGGCAGCTGCTGGAACACAGCACGCAGCGGCTCGGCCGCCGGCCGCTTGCCGGAGGGGGGCAGGAGGCGTCGTGGGGTGCCCGCGAGCTGCAGGGGGCTCGGCTGCGCCGGGCACGGGTGGCTGAGGGTCTCCCAAGGGTGCTGGGCGGGCTGGGAGCTGGCATCAGGAGCCTCGGATTTGATGCTCTCGCCCGGGGGTGCTGGGCAGGGGGTGTGGGGAGCGGCGCTCTGCTGGCGCTGCTGCTCCTGCTCCGTGCCGTCACCCGCAGCCACCCCCAGCTCGCTCCTACCGGGGGCACCCCAAGCTCCTGCCCCCTCTGTGGGGGTCACGAAGCTGCTGGCGATGCCCCAGGGCAGGAACGTGGCCACCGGCGGCGCCTCGCCGGGGTGTCCGTGCTGCAGCGAGCGGTGGGGGTGCAGCGAGCGGCGGTCGCGGTCGCTCTCCGGGCGGGCGAGGGGCTCACAGGGGGCTCTGGAGGGGGGGCAGGGAGGGTGCGTGTCACGTCTGGGTTCCCAGCACAAGTTCACTTCACATTTCAGGGCACAAACAGCACAAATTGCCCAAATCGTGGTGCTCCGAGCCCAAATCATGGTGCTCTGAGCCAAAATCGCGGCGCTCCGAGCCCAAATCGACACTCTTTGAGCCCAAATTGACGCCCTCTGAGCCCAATTCTGTTGCTGGCACCTTGGGAACCACCCCAAGCCACCCTGTCCACGTACCGGTCGTGCTGCTGGAGCTCCTGGCTGCACCCAGGGCAGCAGCTCTGGCCCTGCTGGCCACCCAACGCCTCCCCATGGCCACCGTGGGCTGGAGGTGAGGTCCCAGGGCAGCCGCACCGGTGCCGCGCGTCCTCTGCCATGGGGAGCACAAGATCTGGAGAGGGAGAAGGAGCAAGACCCCTTGGTTACGCTCCCTCCTCATTCCTGCCATCAAAACCCTCCTTTTTTCTCAACAACCCCACCAGGATCCGGCCCCGGGGCTTTGGATGGCAGCGAGAGCAGAAGCCGGGTGAGGACACGGCGGGGAGAACCCCGGATCCTCTCCGAGCAGCAAGAATCTGAGGGAAAATGCTAGAAATTAATCCCAGAGCTCAGGAAAACGCAGCCCTGGGTCGTTAGAAATCTCATTTTTCCCGTCCGAGCACTATCAGCCACGGGGCTTCCTTCAGTTTGTCTCCCAGGCACCAAAAGCGCGGGGTTTTGGGTCCGTTAGCGGTTTAATTATCACCAAACGGCCGAGCCCGTTTTGCTGAACCCATTTCAGAGCCAATTCGGGGTGGAATTAGGCAGAACGGCCCCCCCCAGCTAACGGAGACGTTTGCGAGGCGTTTAGCGAAGCTGTCAGCTTAATGCCTGCAAGTTTCCCTCCGCCAGCTGGAGAGCAGCTTGCAAAGATTCTTAATATATATAAAAAAAAACCATCACGTATTCCTATTTAGGGTGTAATTTTAAGCAAATGGGATGGAAGCGAAATTCCTGCGGAAGGGAAGCGTTGTAATAACGATCTTCTGCAGCGTGAGTGCCCTCTCACGGGTAAAAGCAGCACCTGGGAGGTAAAACCAGCACCTCCGAGCTGCTCAGGCTGCGGGAACGGGCACTATTTCCAGGAAAATGACCCCAAAACCAACTGGGGGGGCAGCGTGGGTGCCTGCAGACTCACCGTGCCGCGGGGGCTCGGCCGGGTACAGGGCCAGCGCGCTCAGGTCGGCCTCCAGAGCACCCCCGGGCTCTGCTGGGGGGCCGGGGGGGGCGTTGAGGCCAGCGCAGGTCCCATCTGCAGGACCGGGTCCGAGAGCATCGCCGCCGGCCAGCCCGGGGCCCTCGGGAAAGCCGGGCAGGGGCAGCTCCCAATTAGCAGCCCCCTCGTCAACGAAGCGGCACCGCTCCATGGCCGCCACCTGGGAAGGAGAAGGGAGAGAAACGGCGCTGAGGAGGGCCCCAAAAACACACTGGGACCCCCCCCCCCCATGGTGGAGAAAATGGGGCTGGGGGTTAGGGGGGGATTTGGGGATGGGGAGTAGGAATTAAGGGGGCTTTTTATGAGGGAAACCTGCTCCCAGCCCCACAAATACCCCATTTCACCCCTCCCAGGGTTCTAATTAGGAACTGGGGGGGCTTTTTCTGAGGTAAATTCTTCTCCCAGTCCCACAAAAAGCCACGATCCCCCACTCCCAAGGCTAGAAATACAAATTTGGGAGCTCTCCCTGAGGTAAATGTGGCTCCTGACCCCACAAAACACCACACGCCCCCTCCCAATAACGTAATTGGGAACTGGGGGGGCTTTTCCTGAGGTAAACTTTGCCCCCAGCCCCACAAAACCCCACACGCCCCCTCCCAAGAATGCAATTAGCAATTGAGAGGGCTTTTTCTGAGGTAAATTCTTCTCCCAGCCCCACAAAACATCACGTATCCCCTCCCAAGAACATAATTAAGGACTTTGGGGCTTTTCCTGAGGTAAATTCTTCTCCCAGCCCCACAAAACGCCACGAGCCCCCCTCCCGAGGCACTAAAAAGGGATTTTGGGTCTCTCCCTGAGGTAAATGTAACTCCTAACCCCACAAAACGCCGCGTGCCCCCCTCCCAGAGCCCTAATTCGGACCGGGGGGGCTCTCCCTGAGGTAACCTCGCCCCCCCCAGCCCCTAATTAGTTAATTGGGGTCTCCCCGTGAGGCCAACCCCTCCCCTCCCCCCCTCACCCGCCCCCACCCGTCGCCGCGCGCCCCCTGCCCGTTCCCGCCCGCGGCGCTGCGCATGCGCGGGGTGGGAGGGGGCGGGGGGGAGCGCAGTGCCTCGTGCCGCCGGCCCGCAGGGCGCCTGCGCGCAGCGTCACGTGACGGGGCTGCGGCGGGAAAAGGCGGGAGGAGAAGGCGGCGGCGCCATCTTGGAGACGGGCAGGGGGCTGGAGGAGCGGCCCTCCCGCCGCCCTGTGCCTCAGGAGGGGGGCGACGTGAGGTAAAACTTTAAGAAAAGAGCCCCCCCGGTGGGATAAAGCCATAAAAAGGGCCTCCCGTTTGAAATAAGGGGTTAGGGAAGGGCCCCCCCTTGAGGCAAAGGGGTAAGGGCTGCCCCGTGAGGTAAAGGTTCAAGGAAGGGCCCCCCCTTTGAGGTGAGAGCTTAAGGGACCCTCCCCTGAGGTAAAAGTTTAAGGAATTCTGCCCCCCCTTGGAGTAAAGAGTTATAAAAGGGCCCCCCCATTGAGGTAAAGGGCTAAGGGCTCCCCCATGAGGTAAAAGTTTAAGGAATGACCCCCCCTCTTTGAGGTAAAGGGCTGAAGGACCCCCTTGAGGTAAAGGATTACAGAAGGGCCCCCTTTTGAGGTAAAAATTTACAGGATCCCCCTTTGAGGTAAAGGGTTAAGGCCCCCCCATGAGGTAAAGCCATAAAAAAGCCCCCCTGCCCTTGAAATAAGGGGTTAAGGCCCCCACCATGAGGTAAAATCTTAAGGAAAGGTGTCCCCCGTGAAGTAAAACTTTAAAAGAAAGGCCCCCCCTTTGAGGTAAAGGTCTGAGGATCCCCCCCTGAGGTGAAGGTTTAAGGCAATGGGTGGGGGGGCAGGGAGGTGACCAGGGGTGAAGCCATCAGGCCTGGTTTTGGTCAGTTTTCTATCAAATTTTATTGAAATGTCGATTATTCCACTTAAAACGGGGCTGATGCCTCGCAGGACATCTTCACCCCCCCCCCCCCACGGAGCCCTGAGAGCAAAGCACCGATGCCTCCGAGGTGGGCACAGCTCCTTCCCCCCTCCTCACACCCCCAATTTCTTTATTTTACGCCCCAAATTTCAGGAGGACGCCCTCAGGGAGAGCCGAGCCCCCGAGCGATGCCTGAGGCACCCCCCCGGGGGGATCCCGAAGAAATGGGGTGAAAAATGAGCCGAAAGGGGGCGAAAAATCAGCCAAAAGTAAGGGGTTGGGGTCCCCTGGGGCTCAGGGTGGGGTCCCTGTGGGTCTGGGGTCCCCTGGGACTTGGGGTCAGGGTCCTGGGGGTCCCGGGTCCCTGTGGGCCCTGCTCCCTTTGGGTCTGGGGTCCCCTGGGGCTCAGGTCCAGGGTCCTGGGTCCCCACAGGGCTTGGGGCCGGGGTCCTGGGTTCCCATGGGGCTCAGCCCCTGTGGGTCTGGGGTCTCCTGAAGTTCAGGGACAGGGTCCTGGGGGGGTCCCTGGTCCCCGTGGGGCTCGGGGTGGGGTCCCTGTGGGTCTGGGGTCCCCATGAGCCCTGGTCCCTATGGGGCTGGGGTCCCCTGGGGCTTGGGGCTGGGGTCCTGGGGGTCCCGGGTCCCCATGGGGCTCAGTCCCCGTGGGTCTGGGGTCCCGTGGGGCTCAGGACTTGCTCCCTGTGGGTCTGGGGTCCCCATGAGCCCTGGTCCCTATGGGGTTGGGGTCCCCTGGGGCTTGGGGCCGGGGTCCTGGGGGTCCCGGGTCCCCAAGGGGCTCAGTCCCCATGGGTCTGGGGTCCCCGTGGGCGCTGCTCCCTTTGGGGTTGGGGTCCCCTGGGGCTTGGGGCCGGGGTCCCGGGGGTCCCAGGTCCCGGTGGGGCTCGGGGCAGGGTCCCCGTGGGTCTGGGGTCCCGGGGGTCTCGTCCCGCGCTCCCCGGCCCCGCGGGGTCCCCTTGGCCCCGCCCCCTGGGCGCCCCGCCCGGCCCCGCCCCTCTCGGCGCTGTCTCCGCCCCCCGCCGCGCCCAGCCAATGGCGGGCTGTAAACACGGCGGCGCGCCCCGCCCCCTGCCCCGCGCCGCCCCGCCCCGCGGCGCGCCAATGGCCCGCGGGAGCCGGCGCGGGGGCGGAGCCTGGCGGCGAGGACCCCGCGGCGGGCCGGGGCTGCCCCGCGTTGTGCCTGCGCCGCGCTGCCGCTGCCCGGTGGTGGTGGTGGCGGCGGCGGTGCCCGGTGTGGGGGGGCGGGAACCGGGAGCGAGCGATGCGGGGGGGCCCGCGCCCCCCCCGCGCTGTGGTGTCACAACAGGCGTGCGGCGCAGCGCCGCGGTCCCCAGCCACTAATTAATTGTTAATTAAGGGGGGGGGGAGCCGGGACACCGGGGAGAGGGGGTGGGTGGGGGGGGGGGCGGCGGAGGAGCCCCGGGGACCCCCCCGAGAAGGGGAGCGGGGCTGAGCGGGCTCCTGCAGGGTGTTAGAGGGGGGGGGGGGGGGCAAAACAGAGAGGGGGGGGGGTAAATAGAGAGGGGGGGGTTACATAGGGAAGGGGGGGGGGGAACAGGGAAAGGGGGGGGTAAAACCAGGGAGAGGGGGGGTGAAATAGGGAAAAGGGGGGGTAAAATAGGGGAGGGGAGGGGTAAAAGAGGGAAAGGGGGGGTGGAATAGGGAAAAGGGGGGGGTGAGCCGGGAGGGGGGGGCCCCATGCCGGCAGCAGCCCGGGGCGGGGGCCGGCGGGGGCTCCTCTCGCGCCCCCCCCCCGCCCCGCAGCCGCCGCGATGCCGCCCGTAGGGCCCGGCCCCTTCCCCGCAGCCGCGCCCGGCGATCAGGCAGCGCGCTGGCCCGCTACGTCTCGGTGCCTGCCGGGGTCCTGGCTCCGGAGCCCGTGCGGGGATGTGTGGGAGACCCCGCGCCGGCCGCCGCTCAGAGCTCACGGTGAGTTGTTACAATGTAGCGATCCCGGCCCCCTCCCCCGCCCCCCCCTCCCCCACCCCACCCCCCCTCCCCTCCCGGCCCCCCCCCCCCCCGTTCCTTCACCCCCCCCCCCCCGGCCCCGTTCCCGCTCCGGGCCCCCCCCCCCGAGCCCCGCCGCTTTTCTCACCCCCCCCCCACCCCCCCCTCTCCTCCTCCTCCCCTCCCGGTTCTCTCCCCCCCTCCCCCCCCGCCCCTTTTCCCCGCCCCCTCCCCGCTCTCCCGGACCCCCCCCCCCCCCCCACGAGCCCCGGGGGGAGCCGCGGCCGAATAAAGTGGAGTTTGCGGCCCCCCCCCTCCTCCTGCGCCCCCCCCCCTCCGCGCCCCGACGCCCCCCGCCTTTTGTTCGCTCGGCACGGCGGGGGGGGGGGCCGCGACCCCCGGGGATGGCCCCCCCCGGGGATGTTCCCCCCCCCGGATGTTGTGCGCCCCTGGTATTGCCCCCCCCGCACTGTTGACGAGCCCCCCCCTCACTGTTGATGTGCCCCCCCCACGGTGTTACACCCCCTGCCGTTGTGCCCCCCCCCATGATGTCCCTTATGGTGATCTGCCCCCCCCCCGATGTTGTACACCCCTGGCATTGCCCCCCCCCGACGTTACGCCCCCTGCCATTGCACCCCCATGATGTTGTGGCCCCCCCCGGTGATGTCCCCTATGGTGATGTGCCCCCCCCCCGGTGTTCTGCACCCCTGATGTGCCCCCCCCGGTGTTACACCCCCTGGCATTGCCCCCCCAAGTGATGCACCCCCCCGATGTCAAACACCCCCTACCATTGCGCCCCCCCAGGTGCTGTGCACCCCTCACGGTGCCCCCCCCAGGGGTTACACCCCCTGCCATTGCACCCCCCCAGGTGTCGTGCCCCCCCCCTTGGCATCCTGCACCCCCCACATTGTGCCCCCCTGGGTGTCATACCCCACATCCTGCACCCCCCTGGCGTTCTGTGCCCCCACGTTGCCCCCCTGGGTGCTGTGCACCCCCCCCGGGCGCTGTGCACCCCCCACATTGAGCACCCACCTTGTTGCCATCAGCACCCCCAGCCCCGTGCCCTGGTGACCCCACGAGGGGCCCGGTGGGCTCAGGGGGTCCCCACTGGGCTTGGGGCACCTTGGGGTGCTTTGGGGGTACCTTGGGGTGCTTTGGGGTGTCTTAGGGGTGCCCTGGGGGTGCCTCAGGGTGCCTTGGGGCACCTCAGGGTGCTTTGGGGTGTCTTGGGGTGCCCTGGGGGTGTCTCGGGGTGCCTTGGGGTGCCTTGGGGGTGCCTCGGGGTGCTTTGGGGCACCTTGGGGTGCCTTGGGGGGTGTCTTGGGGCACCTTGAGATGCTTTGGGGTGCCTTGGGGCACCTCAGGGCGCCATGGGGGGTGCCTCAGGGTGCCTTGGGGGCACCTTGGGGTGCCTTGGGGGGTGCCTTGGGGCACCTCGAGGTGCTTTGGGGCACCTTGGGGTGCCTTGGGAGTGCCTCAGGGTGCCTTGAGGTGCTTTGGGGCACCTCAGGGTGCTTTGGGGGTGCCATGGGGGGTGCCCTGGGGGAGCCTCAGGGTGCATTGGGGCACCTCAGGGTGCCCTGGGGGTACCTCGGGGTGCCTTGGGGTGTGGGTGGCCCCCTCCTACTGCTACCGGGGGCCGCTCGGTGCCGGGCGATGCTGGAGGGTGACAGCACCACGGGGACACCCAGTGGGACCCCCTCCTTCCTCCCCAAGCCCCCCCATGGGTGCCGCCCTCCTCTTCCTCGGCCCCCATGGCCAAAATTTTCTCCCCGGCGCCTCGGCGGAGCCCAGCTTGGTGCTGGGGAGTCGCTGGCGCGGTGGCTGCGGCGCTGCCGGGCTCAGGCCACCAAATTTGGGGTTTTTGGCAGGAAGGGGCTGCCCAATTTCAGGCTCTGAGGGGTTATCACGCCTCCGCGGGGAAACCTGCCGAAATCGCGGCGAAATCGGGGTGAAATTGGGGTGAAATCGCCTCGTTTGCAGCACCGCCAGCGGCCGCGGTGGGCTTGGAGAGAGGGAAGGGAGTGGTGGGAGCTCTCTGGTTGATTTTGGAGGGGAAAATTTGGCCGAAATTCTCGGTTTCGGGGTCAGGCCCGGCGCCGGTGTTTGGCTTTTTCCCCGGGCACCGCCGAGGGCCCCCGGTGCCGCTCCCGAGCGAAGTCTGGAAATGATTTGGAGCAAAAGGCGGCGCTGGGAGGAGGAAGGAGGGAGGGAAGGGGAGCGAGCAGCGGGCGCCGGGCTCCTGCCTCCCACCAGGCACCGGTGAATCGGGGGGCTGGGGGGGGGTGGGCGTGAGGGGACCCCGAATTTCTCGGGGTTGGGGGTCCTGGGGCGCAGAGAGGTGCTGGTCGGGAGGGGTGGGAGGATGGAGATGGGTTTTGGTGGAGTCTTGGGGACTGGGAGGAATGGGGAGACTGGATCAAAGCGGGGAGGATGAATTGGGGTGGAGCTGGGGGCACGAATCGGAGTGGTGCTGGGAGCCTGAACTGGATTGGAACGGGGAGCCTAAATTGGAGTGGAGCTGGGGACCTGCATCGGAGCAGGGAGCCTGAATCGGAGTGGAGTGGGGGAGCCTGAATCAAAGCGGAGCTGGGGACCTGAACTGGAGCAGGGAGCCTGAACTGGATTGGAGCAGGGAGCCTGAATTGGTGCTGGGAGCCAAAATCGGAGTGGAGCTGGGGACCTGGATTGGAGTGGAGCTGGAGACCTAAATCGGAGTGGAGCTGGGGACCTGAACTGGAGCGGGGAGCCTGAACTGGATTGGAGTGGACCGGGGAGCCTGAATTGGTGCTGGGAGCTGAAATCGGAGCAGAACTGGGGACCTGGATTGGAGTGGAGCTGGGAACTGAAATTGGAGTGGAACCGGGAGCCTGAATCGGAGTGAAGTGGGGAGCCTGAATCGAAGCAGAGCTGGGAACCGAAATCGGTGCTGGGAGCCTGAATCGGAGTGGAGCCAGGAGCCTGAATCAAAGCGGAGCTGGGAACCGAAATCGGAGCGGATTTGGGGACCCGAATCAGCGCAAGGAACCTGAACCAGAGCAGGGCGCCTAAACCAGAGCTGGGAACCTGAATCGGAGCGGCGCTGGGAGCCTAAACCGGAGCAGGGCCCCCGCGGGCTCTGCTCGTGGCCGCCGGCTTCCGAAATTTTGGGATTGACCCTCGGGGGGGGGGGGGGGACACAAAGGGGGCTGCTGGGGGCAGCGCCGCTCGCGCCCGGTTCCTGGAGCTCCCGGGCACGGCGCTCGGGAGCCGGCCGTTAAAAATAGCCGCTGGCCGTCGGTATGTTCAGAATCTGCCCCGTTTCCTTTTTTAAATTTCTGCGAGCGAAGAAGGAAAAAAAAAAAAAACAAAAAAAAAAAGAAAAAGAAGAAGAAGAAGAAGAGCAGCACCCCGCGCGGCGGCTCCTTGCGGCTCAAATATTTATCAGCGTGAGGGGGGGGCTCCTGCCGGGACCTGGGGGCTTCCCCGGGGTCCCACAGCAGGGCCCCGACCCCGTCCCGTGGCTCCGGGGTCAATTTTGCTGGAGAAAACCTCAAAAAGAGAAAAATGGCACCCGAAAGGGTGGGAAAAGGAGCGGGTGGCGCCGTGGGGCGCAGGACGGGTGGGGTCCTGCAGCTCGCTCCACCCTAAACCCTAAAGTTTGGTGGTCCCAACGCGGTGACGCCTGCGGGGGGGGGTCAGGAGTGAATTTTGGGGGATTTTTGGGGGTCTGTGGGGCCGAGGTGCCCGCTCGGGGTTGGTTTTTCCACCTCTCCTCGCCGGGCGGTGCAGGGGGTAAAGTCCGGAGGCGTCCCCAAGGTGTAAAGTCCTCCCCGGGGTTCCGCGTTCCCGCAGCGGGCAGGGGGTGGGCGACCCCCCCCGGGGGGCTGGGGCACGTCGGGAGGAGCGGGGCGGATTTTAAGGACAAAGTCGGGGGATTTGGGCAACCCGGGCTCGGTGCCGGCGCCCTATCTGGCTCCGCGTTCCCGTAACTGCTCGGCTTGGCGTCGCCAGGGGGGGTTTTGGGTGGAGAATCCCCGATTTGGATGCTCTGGGCTCGGCCTAATGATGGTTTTTGACACCCCGGTGCGTCAAACGGGGCAGCAAGAGGGGAGGGGACGCGGGGGGGGGACACGGTGGGCTCCTGGCACCCTTTTCTTGCCCCCCAGCACCCCGGTGAAGCCCCCGCTGGTTTTTGTAGGGTTTTTGGCCACCCGGCTGCTCAGAAACGAGCCCACCTGGGGTCAAATCCAATTCCCAAGGCACAAAATTGGGGAATTCCTCTCCTGCTGCCTTCCCCCAGCTGGGGGGGCGGTCCTGGGGAGCCCCCAAATTTTGGGCAGGGTCGTGGCGCTGCGTGGAGCCCCGCGGGGTCCCCCTCCAGCGGGTTCCCCGCTTTCCCGTCCCTTTTTTGAGCTGGCTCGCGCCTCCTCGTTAGCTCGGAGCTCGTTAGCGGCCTCATTTGAGCCCTGCCCAGCCCACAGCTGCGGAGCAGATCCGGGCGGGGGGGGGGACACCAAAATAACACCAAAAACACGACGGGGAAAAGAAAAATAAACCCAAAATGAGCGTTTCCCAGCCCCGCTCCTCAAAAGGGGTTTGGCGAAGAGGGCGGCTGGGGCTGAGGTTGTCAGAAGGAGACCCTCGGCTCCCCCTTCTGAACCCAAATAGCCCAAAAATGTGCCAAGAAATGCCCCAAAAACGTACAAACGCCCCCAAAACATGCAAAGAAACATCCAAAAAACGTACAAACGCCCCAAAAACATGCAAAGAAACATCCAAAAACATGCAAAGAAACATCCAAAAACCATACAAACGCCCCAAAAACCATACAAATGCCTCAAAAACATGCAAAGACACATCCAAGAAACATCCAAACACCAAAAAAAACATGCAAAGAAACATCCCAAAACCGTACAAACGCCCCAAAAACATGCAAAGAAATGTCCCAAAACCATACAAACACCCCAAAACACACAAAGAAACATCCCAAAACCGTACAAACGCCCCCAAAACATGCACCAAACCTCGCTTGGCGTCGGGTAGGACGGACCCGCCGACCTCCCTCTCCCCGCTCCCCCATTTTGGTTGTAAAAAGGGCTTTTTTTGTCCCTTCTGGATGGGTTTTTTGGGCCTGCTTGGCTCTCTCCGGATGGGGCTCGCGCCAGGAGGCGGCGGGGGGGAGCCGGCGCCCCGCCCCTTGCAAAAACACCCCAAAACACCCCAAAATAACTCCATTATTTGTGCTCAGGGAGGCTGAAGCCCAGAGGACCCCCAGCGCCTGAGCAGATCTGGTCGTGCGCGGGGATTTTGCGGCGGGCCCGGGCAGGATGAGCGGCGGCGAGCGCCCCTAGGTAGGTGCCCCCCCCGGGGGGAGAGGCTCCCCGTGGTGCCCCCACCCCAATAACGCGCCTCTCCTCTCCTCTCCTCTCCTCTCTTTGCAGTTGACATGGATGATGAAGACGGCCGGTGCTTGCTTGATGTCATTTGGTGAGTGGGATTTTGGGGGGGCCGCCAGCGGATTCGCTGCTTTTCCTCCGCCGGCCTCAGATTGATTCTGAGAGACCCCAAAAAAAAAGAACCCCTGGGTGTGCTCGGGAGGGTGCCCAAACGGCTGGAAATGGGGAGTTTGGTGGTTTATTGTGTTCTGTCCCCCAAAAAAAACCCACCTAGGGCTGCACAGGGCGCTTTGCCCAGCCCCTCGTTACCCCTTGGGGGTTGGGGGTCCATCCCCTGAAGGTTTTCTCCCCCTAAACTCTTCCCCTCCTGTTTTACAGCGACCCCCAGGCCCTGAACGACTTCCTCCATGGATCCGAGAAGGTGAGCGGGGGCCTCGCTCGCGGGGAAAAAAAAAAAAAAAACTAAAAAAATTTTGCCTAAAAAAAAAACGTTTGCGCCGGTCAAAGACAACCCCGGGCTGAGACCCCTTCCACTTCCACGACTCTTTTTTTTTTTATTATTTTTTTTTTCCCTTTTTTCCCCCTTTTTCCTCGCTTCTGTTGGGCTCTGCCCAAGCCCTGGTGGCGGCGCTTCGGGGACCTCGGCAGAAAGGGGTCGGGCGCCGCTCGACCTGGCATTTTGGGGCCATTTCAGGCAAAAACGGGTGTTCTCCCGGGAAGGCTGGGAGGGAGGCTTGCCCCGCCGCTGCCCGCGTGCCGTTCCCAGTCAGCGCTGAACTGGGCTTTTTTTGTTGTTGTTTTTTTTCATGATTTTTTTTTCATACTCCGTGTAAAGAAAGTAAATTAAATCTTTTTAATTACAGATTGACAGTGATGATCTCCTGGACAACACAGGAGATGCAGCCAGTGCCTTTTTTGAAGGTGCTGGGGTATGTATTTGGGTCATTCCTACGTGGGGAGCGGTAGCTTAGAAACCTTCCTTTTGATTTTTTTCCCCCTTTTTGTTTTTTTTTTTGGTTTTGAGGCTCGTTTGCAGGCAGTGCTCCCCGGATCTGGAGAGAAGCAGCCCCAAGGGGTCCCCCCCCCAACCAGGTCGGGGGGAGCCAAACCCGATGCTCGCGGGAGGAAGGAGAGCAGGGAAGGAGCAGCGGCGCTCCCAGCCCTCCAGGGGGAATTTGGGGAAAATTCGGGCGTTTTGGAGCAAAAATGTCTCCTCACCATCCGCTTCGCTCCCCCCGGGTGGAGCAGGGAGCGCTCCTCGTCCTCTCCCTCACATCCCACGGGCGTAGCAGAGGGGAAACGAGAGGCAGAAACTCTAAAACCCTTCTCTTTTTGCCCCAAGAACCTGTTTTTTTGGCCCGAAGGTCATTTTTTCCCCCTCCACCTGCACGTAAATTTAACAGAACCTTTTTTTTTTGTCCCCTCCGTTCCTGTTCGCGTTGCTCTTTATTTTTTTTCCTGAGGACTTTGCTCAAAGCCGCTGCTGATTTATCGCCGCTGAGCGTAGCGGAGGGCTGAGGGTTAGCTCTGCGCGCCTTTAATTAGTTCATAGATTTAAATTTTCTGCTGGATTTTGGATTCTCCTCTTCCAAAGGCGCTTCTCCCTCCCGGGTGCGGGGCAGCGCGAGGTGCTGGGCGCGAGGGGAGGCGCGGGGCTCTCGCTTTAGGGAGCAGAATTTCCCCCTCCGGCCCCGGCAGCAGCCTCGGGTTTATCCCCGAGGAATTAGGGAGGGCGAGGAGCGCGCCCTGACCCCGCTGGCTCCTAACACCGGGTCCAGGCTCATTCCTCGAGGTGTCCGGGCAGCTCCGGGCTCCCCGTGGCGATGCTTTGTGCAGAGCTTTGCCATCCCCACACCACGAGCGCTGCGAGCACCGGCGGGGCCGCGAGGCAGAGCAGGAAACCTCCCCCCCGTTTCTCCCACACCCCCCAATCCAACTCCTTCTCCTCTCTCCCCCCGCGTCCCAGCTGCACGTCCAGGAGCCCTCCGGCAACCACCTGAACGCCGAGCAGAGCCAGCCCGCCACCAGCGTGGACCTCGATTTCCTGGAGGATGACATCCTGGGCTCCCCGACCGGCAGCGGCGCCGCCGCCGCCGCCGCCGCCCTGCCCAACGCAGAGCAGCCCTGCGACATCCTCCAGCAGAGCCTGCAGGAGGCCAACATCACGGAGCAGACGCTGGAGGCCGAGGCCGAGCTGGACCTGGGCTCCTTCCAGCTGCCCACGCTGCAGCCCGTGGTGCAAGCCGCCTCCGACGGCGCCCCGCAGATCTTCTCCGGCGGCGCCGACCTGCTGGGGCTGCAGCAGCCCGCCGTCCTCACGCACCAGGCGCTGGTGCAGCAGCCGGTGGGCGCCGAGGTGGTGAACAAAGCCATCAGCGTGCAGCCCTTCCTGCAGCAGGTGGGGCTGGGCAACGTCACCATCCAGCCCATCTCCAACCTGCAGGGCTTGCCCAACGGCAGCCCCGGCGGCGCGCTGGGCATCGCGCCCATCCAGGTGGTGGGCCAGCAGGTGATGGCCATCAACCAGCCGGCGCAGCAGCTGATCGCCAAGCCCGTGCAGCCCTCGCCGGTGGCCGCCATGCCCGTGGGCAGCTACATCGCCCAGCCGGCCCCCGAGCAGCAGCAGGTGACGCTGGCCTCGGCCGGGGTCTCGCCGCAGGGCGCCGGGCTGGTGCTGCAGAAGAACCTGCCGGCCGTGGCCACCACCACGCTCAACGGCGGCTCCGTGTTCGGCGGCGTGGCCGGCGCCCCGGCCTCGCAGCCCCTCACCGTCACCTCCAGCCTCAGCAGCCCCCTGGTGCAGGCGCAGAACGTCATCATCCACCGCACGCCCACCCCCATCCAGCCCAAACCCGCCGGCGTCCTGCAGCAGAAGCTCTACCAGATCACCCCCAAGCCCTTCGCCCCCAACAACGCCGCGCTCGCCATCCCCAACGAGGCCGCCCTGCAGCAGCAGAAGGCGCAGCAGAACCTCACCTTCATGGCGGGCAAGGCCGGCCAGAACGTGGTGCTCTCGGGCTTCCCCCAGGGGCTGCCGGCCAACGTCTTCAAGCAGCCCCCGCCGCAGCAGCCGGCGCTCAGCAAGCCCATGAGCGTGCAGCTCCTCAACCAGGGCAGCAGCATCGTCATCCCGGCGCAGCACGTGCCGCAGGCGGTGCTGCAGGGCCAGAACCAGTTCCTGCTCCCCGGGCAGCTGGCCGGCGCCTCCGCCGTGCAGCTCCCGCAGCAGCTCTCGGCCCTGCCGGCCAACATGGGCGGCCAAATCCTCGCCGCCTCGCACGCCAGCGGCCAGGCGCACATCATCACCAGCCCGGGGCCGGGCGGGCAGCTGATCGCCAACCAGGCGCTGCCGGCGCAGATCCTCACCAACCAGAACCTGGCCGGGCAGCTCAACCTGGGCCAGGTGCTGACCTCGCAGAACGCCCACGGCACCGCTCACATCCTCTCGGCCCCCATCCAGCTGCAGCCGGGCCAAGTGGGGCAGCCGGCCCTCTTCCAGATGCCCGTGTCCTTGGCCGGCGGCCTCACCACGCAGAGCCAGCCGGCGGTGGCCGCCTCGCTGCCCGGCGGTGCCATCGGCCAGCCGGGCCCCACGGTGATCCAGGGGGTGACGCTGCCCAGCCAGGTGGCCATGCTCAACGCCGCCGACAACCTGGGCCCCGCCGTCAGCATCCAGCCCCCCTCCGCCGCCGCCGCCAGCAGCCAGAGCCCCGGTTTGGTGCAGCCGCAACCCGCCTCCGCCGCCGGCCTCCTCCCCGGCGCCGAGCAGTCGCCCATCCTCACCGTCCAGGCGGCCCCGCAGCCGCCCGCCGCGCCGCCGCCGCTGCAGCTCAGCGTGCAGCCCCCGCCGCCCGCCCCGCCGCCGCCGCCGCCGCCGCCGCCGCCCGCCCCGGCTCAGCCCAGCCCCGGTTTGGCCTCTTCCAGCCCCGAAAAAATCATCCTGGGCCAGGCGGCCGCCGGCGCCGTCATCAGCCAGGACTCCATGCAGATGTTCCTGCAGCAGGCGAGTAGATCCGCACCGCGGGGGGGATGCCTCGTGGGGGACGGGGACGGGTTTGGGGTCCCCGTTGGGTGCCGGGGACCGGTTTGGTGTCCCCGTGGGTAATAGGGATGGGTTCGGTGTCCCCATGGGTGCCGGGGACAGGTTCGGTGTCCCCATGGGTGCTGGGGACGGGTTCAAGGTCCCCGTGGGTGCTGGGGACAGGTTCGGTGTCCCCGTGGGTGCCGGGGACGGGTTCGGTGTCCCCATGGGTAATAGGGATGGGTTCGGTGTCCCCATGGGTGCCAGGGATGGGTTTGGTGTCCCCGTGGGTGCCGGGGACAGGTTCAGTGTCCCCATGGGTGCCGGGGACGGGTTCGGGGTCCCCGTGGGTGCTGGGGCTGAGCCCCGTGGGTTATCGGGGATCGGGGATTGGGTTCAGGCCCCGGTGGCACCGCGCGGCGTCCCGGCATCGCCAAGGCTGGGGTGCCCGCTTGTCGGGGTGATTGTGGATGGTGGGCGCCAAGGGGCGGTTAGTTGGTGGAAAATAAGGGTTTGTTTTGGTGGAAAATAACGATTTATTGGGGGAAAGTCACCGGTTTTGGTAAGAGATCGTGGTTTGTTGGTGGCAAATGGTGGGATATTGGTGAAAAGTTACGGTTTGTTGGTGAAAAGTCACGGTTAGTTGGTGCCAAGTGGCAGTTTGTTGGTGAAAAATCATGGTTTATTGGTGAAAAATGAGTTTATTGGTGAAAAATCATGGTTTGTTGGTGCCAAATCATGGTTACTCGGTGCCAAATCATGGCTTGTTGGTAAAAAATACGAATTTATTGGTGAAAAATCACCATTTTTGGTGACAGATCATGGTTTGTTGGTGCCAAACCATGGTTAGTTGGTGCCAAATGGCAGCTTGTTGGTGAAAAATAATGGTTTAATGGTGAAAAATCAGTTTATTGGTGAAAAATGGTGATTTGTTGGTGACAAATCATGGCTTGTCGGTGAGAAATCGCGGTTTATTGGTGACAAATCGTGGCTTTTTGGTGAAAAGTAACAGTTTCTTGGTGACAAATTGCCGTTTGTTGGTGACGAGCTGCGGTTTATCGGTGATACCGCACGGTTTGGTGGTGACAAGCCGTGGATTGGGGACAAATCTCGTTTTTTTGGTGAAAAATCTCGGGCTGGTGGTGACAAAGCGCGGGTTGGTGGCGAGGAACCGCGGGCTGCTGGTGACAGTCGTGGTTGGGTGACAAGTTGGGGTGTAGTGGTGACAAATCGTGGCGTTTTGGTGACGATTATGGTGTTTTGGTGACAAATCATGGGGTTTTGGTGACAGTGATGGTGTTTTGGTGTCAAATCTTGGCGTTTTGGTGACAAAGATGGTGTTTTGGTGACAAAGATGGTGTTTTGGTGATGAATCTTGGTGTTTTGGTGACAGTGGTGGGGTTTTGGTTGACAAATCTTGGTGTTTTGGTGACAACAGTGGCATTTTGGTGATGAATCTTGGCGTTTTGGTGACGAATCCTGGGGTTTTGGTGACGATGGTGGCATTTTGGTGACAAATGGTGGCGTTTTGGTGACGAATCGTGGCATTTTGGTGACAAAGAGCAGTTTGTGGTGACAAATCGTGGCGTTTTGGTGACAAATCGCGGCGTTTTGGTGACAATGGTAGAATTTCGGTGACGATGGTGGCGTTTTGGTGACAAATCTCGGTATTTTGGTGACCCTCACAGCTACACATCCAGACCCTACCCCAGCACATCCCGAGGGCACCCCAAATCGCTCCCCGGCACCGCCGCACCCGTGGGTGCCCCCGGTTTTGCTCCGTCTCGGTCCCCCCCTCCCCAAATGCCCCCCCCCAGCCCTGGGGGTGGCTCTCGGCCGGGGGCGTCCCCTCGTCCGTCCCCCTGTCCCCCTGTCCCCCCTCCCAGCCCCGCTCCCCCCCCCCAGCTTGCTTTTGCCCCCGCGTCCCCACTAACCCCCCCGGCTGCTTCCTCCTCCTCTTCCTCCTCCTCCTCCTCCCCCCCTACAGCCCCTGGGGGCCGCTGCCAGGAGGGCTGGGCTGGGTGGGCCAGGGCCGTCCCCGTTAATTAATGGGACATCCCATTAACATCCCTGTTAATTAATGGGACATCCCATTAACGTCCCTGTTAATTAATGGGACACCCCATTAACGTCCCTGTTAATTAACGGGACACCCCATTAACGTCCCTGTTAATTAATGGGGCCGTCCTGTTAATATCCCTATTAATTAATAGGACATCCTGTTAACATCCCCGTTAGTTTACAGGATGTCCTGTTAACATCCCTGTTAATTAGTGGGGCCATCCCCGTTAACATCCATGTTAATTAATGGGGCATCCCGTTAACATCCCTGTTAATTAATGGGGCCATCCCGTTGACATCCCCATTAGTTAACAGGATATCCCGTTAACATCCTGTTAGTTCCCGGGCCATCCCATTAACATCCCTGTTAATTAATGGGGCCGTCCCATTACCATCCCCATCAGTTACTGGAACATCCCGTTAACATCCCCTTTAATTAATGGGACATCCCGTTAACATCCTCGTTAATTAACAGGACATCCGATTAACACCCCTATTAATTAATGGGGCCATCCCATTACCATCCCCGTTAACTAACGGGACATCCCATTAACACCCCTATTAATTAACGAGGCCGTCCCGTTACCATCCCTATTAATTACCAACCCACCCATTAACCCCCCATTAATTACCGGGGCTGTCACCCCCCCCAAACCCCCCCCCAAGCCCTGATCCTCCTGACACCCCCCTGGGGCAGCAATTTGGGGCTGTGGGGCCTCTCCCTTCCCCCCCTTCCCCCCCAAACCCCCCCAAACCCCCCCAACCCCTCTCCCCTCGGCTCAGCGCGGGGCAGGGGGCGACCCCCGGGGGTGGGGGCTGCGGGGAGACCCCCGGGGGGGGGCCGGGGGCTTGCGGGGCTGCCACTAACCTCTGGCTTTTCCTTCTCTGTTGCAGCTTCCCGCGGGGCAGCAGAAGCTCCCTGGAGCCTCCCCGTCCCCCTCCCTCGCTCCCCCCGCCCTGGGGGGGGACGCCCCCCAGCTGCCCCCCCCCCAAATGCCCTCCCCGCACGCCGCCCGCCCCCCCTCGCAGCCCCAACCCCTCTCCCGCCCCCCCTCCCGCCCCCACTCGCGCCCCCCCTCCCAACCCCCCCGCCCCCCCTCCGAGCCCCTCGCCCGCTCCTGCACCCCCCAGGCCCCCCTCGCGGGGGGGCTCTACGTCATCCAAAACCCCCTCGCCCCCACGCCCCCCCTGCCCCCCCTGCGCCCCCCGTCCCAACCTCCGGCCCCTTTCCAGCCCCCTTGCGAGGGGCAGCCCCCGGCTGCGCCCCCCCCGGACGCCCCCCACTCCCACTCCCCCCATTTCCAGCTGCAGTTCCCCCCCCAGGGGGGGGGGGCCAAGCCCCCGACCCCCACCCCGGGGCTCCACCTGGGGGAGCCTCAGCGGAGCTTTCAGCTGGTGCCCGGCCCCTTCCCCCCCCTGCCGGCCGCCCCCAGCCCCGCTCCTCAGCAGAAGCAATTACTGGACAGGTTCCCGCAGGTAATTAAGAGCTAACGAGGCCGGGGGGGGGCTCCCCCCCCCTCGCTTTAGGACCCTAAGACCCCCCCCCGTCAGGGTGCTCGGGGCGCCCTCGGGTGCGTGCGACCCCTCGGGATGGGGAGGGGGGGGCTGTGCAGGGTGGGGGGGGGCAAACTGGGGCCACGAGGCCCTCATTAGTGCCCCCCCCGCCTAATTAAGGGGTGGGGGGGCAAAAATGGGGACAAAAAGGGACGGAAAGGGCAACGAGCGTGGGTTTTTTTTGGGGTTTGGGGCCCCGTGGCGCGGAGCAGGAGCAGCGCGGCGCGAGCAGACCCCCTTAACCCCCCCCCCCAAATCCTTTTTGGGGTGGGGGGCACCTCCTGAGCCCTCCCCGCCTCCTCTCGCCCCCCCCCAGGTGCCGCAGGGGCTGATCCTGCAGGCCAAGCAGCCCCCCTCCAGCCAGCCCGCCCCCCCGCTCGGCCCCTTCAGCAGCCAGCCCTCCTCCGTGCTAGTCAGCAGCCAGGGGGGGGCCGTGACCACCACGCCCGCCCCCCCACACAGCCACGCGCCCCCCGCCGGCCCGACGCCCACCACAGGTTGGTGACCCCCCCTCCAGACCTCATTGACCC
Organism: Aythya ferina; assembly: GCF_964211825.1. Taxonomy (NCBI): domain Eukaryota; kingdom Metazoa; phylum Chordata; class Aves; order Anseriformes; family Anatidae; genus Aythya; species Aythya ferina. The sequence goes on from NC_140332.1 coordinate 190,346, forward strand.
CCCCCAGACCTTGTTACCCTCCCCCCAAGACCTCGTTGTCCCCCCCAGACCTTGTTACCCCCCCCCAACCTCATTGACCCCCCCCCCCAGCCCGGCATGATTTGGGTTGGGGCCATCCCCGGGGACTTTTTGGGGTTTCTTGGGGGGGCTTTGAGAGGGCTTTTTGGGGTTCTGGGGGAGCTTTTTGTTTTTTTTGGGGGGGCTTTTTGGGGTTCAAGGGGGGCTTTTGGGGTTCTGGGGGGGCTTTTTGGTCTTTGGGGGGGCTTTTGGGGGTTTGGGGGGGCTTTTTGTTTTTTTGGGGGGGGCTTTTTGGTCTTTGGGGGGGCTTTTGGGGTTCTGGGGGGGCTTTTTGGGGCTTTGGGGGGGCTTTTTGGGGCTTTGGGGGGTCTTTTTGGAGTTCTGGGGGGGCTTTGGGAGGTTTTGGGGGGCTTTGGGGGCTTTTGGGGTTTTCCAGCACCGCAGGCGAAGCTCAACCCGATGCTGGCGGGACCCTTGAGGGGGGGGGTGCATGCGGGTGACCCCCCCATGTCCCCCCCATGTCCCCCCCCCCAGGTATCGCCGCCCCGGCGCCCGCCGAGAGCAAACCCTTCCCCAGCGCCCCCACGCCCATCCCCGCCGGGAAGGGGGCCGCGGCCCAGGGCAAGCCGGGACCCCCCCTCGCCATCCAGCAGCCCGCCCAGGTGAGACAAATCTCAGGTTTTTCACCATTTACCCGTTTTGCTGGGAATTCGCCCCATTTCGGAGCCAAGCCGGACACTGCCCCAGCAACAAACCCTCGGGGGATTCGTTCCCCTGCAGGGCCAGGCGCTGTTTTTGGGGGGAATTTTGGCTTTTGCCACAAATTTTGGGGAGCACAAAGCAGAACAAAACCTATTTTTGTGCAGAAATGGGTTTTTAAACCGCCGAATTTCCACCTGAGCAGGGAGGGGGGGGGAAGCTCCTCCGCTTCTCACCACATCGGAGGTCGAGGAGCTGGGATTTGGGGGATTTGGGACCCCAAAACTAATTTTTTTTTGTTGTTTTTTTTTCTTTTTTCCCTCTTTTTTGCAGGCGAAGCCCGGAGTGATCAGCTCGGTGTCGGGCCTGAACCTGGCCAAAGGCCCCCTGCAGATCCAGGTGGTGGGGAAGGGGCTCCCGCAGCTCGTGCCCTCCGGCCCCGTGCAGACCCCAACCCTGGTGAGGGCTCGGGGGGGGGCTCCCGGGGGGGGTCCGGCGCCCACCGAGCTGGGACGGGAGCCGTGGATCCCGAAAATTTTCTTGGAATTCATTTGGGGACCCCACAAAGGATCCTTACATCCACCCGGGGGGGGGTCTCCATGCCCAAACCCCCCCCGATTTCTTGCTCCAACCCCCCCACCCTCCTAGGGCAGCCGCCACCCCTCCCAACCCCGCTCGGGGTCCCTAAATCCCCAAAAGAGGAGGAATTCCCCCAATTAGAGGACCCCCCCCGCAGTCCTACATCTGCCCCCCTCACCTCTGATATTTTTCCCCCCCCCCAGTATGACAGCAAGCTCGGCAGCCTGAAGAAACCCCCCACACTACAGCCCAGCAAAGAGGCTTGGTGAGTGCACGGCGGGGCCAAAAAAACCCCTCCCATTTAAGCAAATTGACCATTTTTCAACCCAAACCCTCATCTGGGGCCGCTTTGGGGGGCGACTTTCCCAATTTCCAACAACCCCCCCCCAAAAAAAAAAAAAACAGGCTCCTCGCGGGAGTCCTCGGCGGCTCCTCGCCGCGGCGGGGGCTGCGTGGTGATTTCGGGGCTCCTCTCCCCCTTTTTTTTTTTTTTCTTTTTTTTTTTTTTTTTTTCCCTTTTTTCCCTTTTTTCCCCCCAGTTTCCTGGAGCAGCTGCACAAGCAGCAGGGCGCGGTGCTGCACCCCGACTACAAATCCTCCTTCCGCTCCTTCGAGGACGCGCTGCAGCGCCTGCTGCCCTACCACGTCTACCAGGGGATGCTGCCCTCCCCGCAGGACTACAGGAAGGGTGAGCGCTGCGGGGGGGCTGCCACGACCCCCAAATCACCGGGGGGGCCAGATCTGCTTTAAAAATGCAAAAAAAATTAAAAAAAAAGGGGCACGCGGGCTGGTTTTAGAGCCAAAAAAAAGGAAACGGCAGCAGTGCCGTCGCTCCGAAAAGCGTGAATTCGCAGGGCAGCACCCAAAGGTCCTTGGGGTCATCAGGGATGGCACCCGAGGGTCCTCGGGGTCATTAGGAAGGTCCTCGGGGTCATTAGGGACGGCACCCAAGGGTCCTCGGGGTCATTAGGGACGGCACCTGAGGGTCCTCGGGGTCATTAGGAAGGTCCTCGGGGTCATTAGGGACGGCACCCAAAGGTCCTCAGGGTCATCAGGGACGGCACCCAAAGGTCCTTGGGGTCATCAGGGACGGCACCCAAAGGTCCTCGGGGTCATCAGGGACAGCACCCAAGGGTCCTCGGGGTCATCAGGGACGGCACCCAAAGGTCCTCGGGGTCATCAGGGATGGCACCCAAGGGTCCTCGGGGTCATCAGGGACGGCACCCAAAGGTCCTTGGGGTCATTAGGGACAGGGCGACCCCACACCCGGGGGCTCCCCGGGGTGTTTTCTGAAGATCCCGTGCCCCAGGAGCCCCCCGGCTGAGAACCAGAGCCCCTCACAGCCCCCCCCCCCCTCTTTTTCCGCCCCCCCAGTGGACGAGGAGTTCGAGGTGGTGTCTGCCCAGCTGCTGAAGCGCACGCAGGCCATGCTGAACAAATACCGCCTGCTGCTGCTGGAGGAGTCCCGGGTAAGGCCTGGGGGGGGGCTGCACACCTCACGGGGGGGGGTTGGAGGTGGTCCTGCAGGGCCTGGCGCTGCCCCCGACCCTTCCCGAGGGGGTTGGGGGCCGGGAGCTGTGCGGGGTGGGGCGTTGAGGCAGCTCCCCCCCACCTCAGCCCCTGTCCCACGGGAATGGGGCCGTGTCCTCGGCAGGGCCTGCTCCAACCCCGTCCTCTGACGAGTCCTCTCCCCTTTTTATCCCTCTCCCCTTTTTCCCCTCTCCCCTCTCCCCTTTTCCCCCCTCTCCCCTTTTCCCCCCTCTCCCCTTTTTCTCCCTCTCCCCTTTTTCTCCTTCTCCCCTTCTCCCCCCTCTCCCCTTCTCCCCCCTCTCCCCTTCTCCCCCCTCTCCCCTTCTCCCCCCTCTCCCCTTCTCCCCCCTCTCCCCTTCTCCCCCCTCTCCCCTTCTCCCCCCTCTCCCCTTCTCCCCCCTCTCCCCTTCTCCCCCCTCTCCCCTTCTCCCCCCTCTCCCCTTCTCCCCCCTCTCCCCTTCTCCCCCCTCTCCCCTTCTCCCCCCTCTCCCCTTCTCCCCCCTCTCCCCTTCTCCCCCCTCTCCCCTTCTCCCCCCTCTCCCCTTTTCCCCCCTCTCCCCTTTCTCCCCTCTCCCCTTTTTCTCCCTCTCCCCTTTTCCCCCCTCTCCCCTTTTTCCCCTCTCCCCTTCTCTCCCCTCTCCCCATTTCCCCCCTCTCCCCTTTTCCCCTCTCCCCTTTTCCCCCCTCTCCCCTTTTCCCCCCTCTCCCCATTTCTCCCCTCTCCCCTTTTTCTCCCTCTCCCCTCTCCCCTTCTCCCCCCTCTCCCCTTTTCCCCCTCGCAGAGGGTCAGCCCCTCGGCGGAGATGGTGATGATCGACCGCATGTTCATCCAGGAGGAGAAAACCATGCTGGCGCTGGACAAGCAGCTGGCCAAGGAGAAACCAGGTGGGGGGCGCGCTGCTGCTCCGCGTTACCCGCCCGTCCTCACCCCCTGCCTCCTTCCTGCTGCTTCCCTGCCCCCTCCGGGGCCGGGCACGGCGCTGCCGCAGCCGGTCGTGAGGGGCAGGAGCGGTGCCGCGGGTGGGTGCAGTGCCACGGGTGGATGCAGTGCCACGGGTGGATGCAGTGCCGTGGGGGTGGGTGCAGTGCCACGGGTGTGGATGCAGTGCCACGGGTGGGTGCAGTGCCGTGGGGGTGGGTGCAGTGCCACGGGTGTGGATGCAGTGCCACGGGTGGGTGCAGTGCTGCGGGTGGATGCAGTACCATGGGTGGATGTGGTGCCATGGGGGTGGATGCAGTGCCACGGGTGTGGATGTTGGATGCAGTGCCATGAGTGGATGCAGTGCTGTGGGTGTGGATGTTGGGTGCAGTGCCACAGGTGGGTGCAGTGCCATGGGTGTTGATGCAGTGCTATGGGTTGATGCGGTGCCATGGGTGGCATTGGTGCAGTGCCATGGGTGGATGCAGTGCCGTGGGTGGATGCAGTGCCACGAGTGGATGCAGTGCCATGGTGACTCCGGTGCCATGGGTTGATGTAGTGCCACGAGTGGATGCAGTGCCACGAGTGGATGTAGTGCCGTGGGTGGATGCAGTGCTACGGGTGGATGCAGTGCTACGAGTGGATGCAGTGCCATGAGTGGATGTAGTGCCACGAGTGGATGCAGTGCTGTGGGTAGATGCAGTACCACGGGTGGATGCAGTGCCACGGGTGTCTGCAGCGCCTCAGGGCTCCGATCCTCCCCCCCGGGGCTCCTGCGGGTGTCTCCCGTGTGTCCCCCCCCCCTGACCCCGCGTTGTTCCCTTGCAGACGAGTACGTCTCCTCCTCCTCCTCCTCCTCCCGCTCGCAGAGCCTGTCCTCGGCAGCGCTGGCCTCTTCCTCCTCCTCCTCCTCCTCCTCCTCGGGCACCGCGCTCGCCTCCGACAACCCCAAGGCTCCGTCGGCGCAGCCGGCCCCGCCGCTCAACCCCCCCAAACTGGTGATCAAGCACGGCGGGGGCTCCCCCTCGGTCACTTGGGCCAAATCCGCCGCCCCCCACCCCCCCGCCCCGGCGCTGGACGGCGACGAGGACGCGCTGCCCTCGCGCAGCAAGCCCCCCATCAAGACCTACGAGGCGCGCAGCCGCATCGGCCTCAAGCTCAAGATCAAGCAGGAGGCCGGGCTCAGCAAGGTGGTGCACAACACCGCCCTCGACCCCGTGCACCAGCAGCCCCCCCCGCCGCCCCCCCCGCCGCCGCCGCCGCCGCCCCCCCCGCCGGTCTGCAGGGTGATCAAAACCGCCGAGCAGCCCCCCCCTCCCAGCACCGCCGCCTCCTCCTCCACCACCAGCACCTCGCAGATGAACGGCACGGTGGAGCACGGCGCTGCTGCTGCAGTGCCCCCCCCCCCGGAGAAGAAAGCCGCCCCCCCCTCCTGCCGCCTGCCCCTCCGCAAGACCTACCGCGAGAACGTCGACGCCTTCGTGGCCGAGAAGCCCCCCCCGGCCGACTCCTGCCCCAAAAGCGGCGCCCACCCCCCCCCCAAAGCCGACAAGACCCCCGGCGGCCCCCTCAAGCGGGAGGACGGCTCGCGGGGGGGCGTCATCGCCTCGCACAAGGCCCCCCCGGCGGTGGCGGAGAGGAGCCGGGCGGAGGAAGGCTCCAAGCTCCTCTTCCTCGCGCTGCAGGACGGCGCCGCCGCCGCCCCCCCCCCCATGAAGGGCGACGACTCGAGCGCCAGCGGCCTCCTGAAGGAGCTGGCCGAGGTGGAGGAGGAATTTTACCGGGGGATGCTGAAAAACGAGCCCCCCCCCGCCACCACCGCCACCGCCGCCGCCGCCGCCACCGGGGTGGGGGGCGCGGAGCTGGGCTGGGAGGTGCCGCTGCCCCCCCCCAAGCGCAGGAAATCCGAGTCGGTGGAGGTGGACAACGCCAGCTTCTCCAGCGACAGCCCCCAGGACGACTCCCTCACCGAGCACCTGCAGAGCGCCATCGACAGCATCCTCAACCTGCAGCAACCTCAGGCCGGGGGGGGGCCGGGGACGGGGCCGGGGGGGCCGCCCGGCGGCCGGACGCCTTCCTCCTCCTCCTACAACTCCTCTTCCTCGCCCTTCTCCTCGCCCGCCCGCCGCACGGACCCCTACCTCGCCCCCAGTCACAACGGCGGCCTTGGAGCCAGGACGTTGAACAGATAACAGCGAGCGAGGACGCCACGAGGAGCCCCCCCCCCAAAAAAAAAAAACACCCACACGGAGCCCCCCCCCCTTCACGGCATCGATAGGAAGGGGCCCGGCCGCCGAGCGCGGGGGGCGGACTGGGGGGGGGCCCGTAGGTGTTGTTGGCTGTGTAATTTAGATTCTGTAACAAATGGCTAATCTCAACCCCCCCCCCCACCCGGCGGTCTATTTTCTCTCCCCCCCCCCCCCAAAAAAACAAAAAAAATCCCCACCCCCCCCACCCCCACCCCAAATCTCAGCACCCCGGGGAGCAGGCTCGGAGGCGAACCAACGGGAGGCCAAAGAGGACTCTGCAGGCGCTGCCCCCCCCCCAAAAAAAAAAGAGGCGAAATTTGGGCGCCCCCCCCCCCCCTCCTCTAAATTATTCCCGGGGGGGGGTTTTGGACCCTCAGCGCCCCGGGAAGGAGCCGCAAACACTACGCACCGAAGGCAAGTCCACAGCACGCCCCCGAGACCCCCCCCCACGAATTCGGAGCGGGGTCTCCTCCTCGGCGACCCCCCCCCAAATCCTCTTTTTTTTTTTTTGTGGCTTTTTGTCTTTTTTTTCCCCTTTCTGCTCCCGTTTCTGCCCTCTCGGAGCCCCCCCCCCCCCCCCCCCCCTTTCGCCGTGCCTGAGGTTGAGCCGGTGCCGCCGCGTGCCCCCCCCATGCCTTACTCGCTCCGTCCCCCCCCCCCCCGCGCCAGGAGCCTGAGTTTTTGGGGTCAGATTGAGTGAATTTGGGGCCCAGGAAGCAGGAGCCCCCCCCCCCCCCCCCCCAAAGCCAGGAGAAGGGCGGCCGGGCCTCGTTTGGGGCAATTTCACCGGGAAAAGGGAAAAAAAAAAAAGAAAAATGAGGAAAAAAAAAGAAAAATGGGAAAAAAAAGGAAAAATGGGGAAAAAATGAAAAAATTGGGGAAAAAAAGGAAAAAATGGGGCAAAAAGCAGCCTCGCGTGCCCCGGGCTCCTGGCGGCGGGACGGGGCCAGCCCTGCACGTCCGCTGGAGCCGCGCCAGCTCCTGGAGCGCCGCCCCCCCCCCTTGAATTTATTTTATTATTTTATTTTTTTAATTTTTTAATTTTTTTTTAACTCTTCTTTCGTCTCGTTTCCGAGAAAAAACCCCATAAATAACCCATAAATCCACGGCCCGGGCCTGGGAACCGCTCCCCCCCCCCCCCCCCCCCCCTCGGTGCCTGGAGCTCGTCCCCAAAAGCCTCAACCCTTTGGTGGGGGGGGGGCTTTTTGAGCCAAAACCCCGCGATTTTATTTATTCGGCCCGTTTTCGCCCCGCCGCCGCCCAGCTTGGGAGCTGGGGGAGCTCAGGCCCCGCGCTCCCCCTCCCCGCTCCCTTTTCTTCTCGTTTTGTCCCCAAAAGAGGCCTTAAAAGCGTCCGTGCGCCCCCAAATCCCACGGGGGGGGGGGGGGGAAGGAGAAGTCCCCGCTCTGGGGCATCGCCAAAAAGGGAGGAATCTCCCCAAAACGGTTGAGGCTTTTCTTCCGGCACGCGTCTCCAGCCGTGGGGGTCACCGCGTGCCCGCGCCTCGCTCTCACCTCTTGATTTTTTTTTTATTTTTTTGGCGCTTTTTTCCCCCTTTTTTTATTTCAGTTTTCGCACAGGGAGGGCCGGGCCGCTCCTCCTCGGGCATTTTTCTTGGAATTCTCTCGATTTCTGGTCCTGGGGAGCAATGAAGGGAGGCCGCTCCCCGGGCGCCAACATTCGGCGTTTTCCTTTTTTTTTTTATCTACATCTATATAAAAAATGTGTATTAACGCGGTTGGGTTTTGTTTAGTGTCTCTTTTTTTTTTTCTTTTTCTTTTTTTTCTCTTTTTTTTTTTTAATCCGAGCAGGAAGCGTGGCTGGGGACCGGCAGCTCCTTTTCTTCTTCCTTCCCCCCCCGTGAGCCGGCGAAGAACCCCAAATCCCCCTTTTTTTTCACCAAAAAGGCCGTTCAGCGCCGGCTCCCACCCCAAAACCTCCCAAATTCCCCAATTTCCCACCAAAAAGCCGCTCGGGGGGGCCGGGGGGGGGGGGAACCGCTTCCACCCCGGTGTCGCCGCCGTCCCGCCCGGCCCCCCTGCGCCGTGATTCCCCAAAACCAGGTAAAACGCCCCAAAACGCCCCAAAGCCCAGCGGCAGGGGGGGAGAAGCCCCCGGCGCCCCCCCCCCGAGCCCCCCCGTCCCGCCCGCTGGTCCCAGCGCCCGCGGTCACCGTCGGCAACGAAAATATAGTACTATAAAATAATTTTGTACTGTATTTATTGTGCATACCGAGTTTTTTAAAGAATTATGTACATTTAGTACTTCTGTGTAAATTAAAGCGCTCTTCTTTTTAAAAACTGCGCCCGCCTCGCGCTCTGCTTCTTCCCGCCGCGCTTTTGGGGTGAGTTCCGCCGCTTTCGGGGCCCTCCGCGTTCTGGGGTGGATCTCTCCTAGTTCCAGATTCTCCGCGTTTTGGGGTGAATCCCTCTAAATCTGGACTCCCGGTGTTTTGGGGTGAATCCTTCCTAATTCCAGATTCTCCTCAGTTTGGGCTGAATCCCCCTAATTCAGGATCCTCCTTTTTTGGGGCGAATCCCTCTAAATCCGGACTCTCCTCCTTTTGGGGTGAATCCCCCCTAACTCCCAATCCTCCTTTTGGGCTGAATCCTTCTAAATCTGGGCCATCTTTGGGCTGAATCCCCCTAACTCCACACCCTCCTTGTTTTGGGGTGAATCCCCTTAGATCCCTTCCCTCCTCCTTTTGGGGTGAATCCCCCCGAAATCCCATCCCTCATTTTGGGGTGAATCCCCCTAAATCCTCCTCCTTTTTTTTTTGGGGGGGGTGAATGAATCCCCCTAACTCCAGACCCTCTTTTTTGGGGTGAATCCCTCCAAATCCCATCCCTCTTCCTTTTGGGGTGCCCCCCTTATTTCCAGCCCCCCCCAATTTTAGGGTTTCCCCCCCCAGCTCCCATTTTCCAGCATGGGAAGCGCCGGGGGGGGCCCGGGGGGGCCACAGGCGTCCGGCGCTGTGCGGAAGGGAACGCCGCCCTCCCTCCGGCCCCGCCTGTTTATTTTTTTCATATTTTTTTTTTTTATTTTTTTTTCCCCCGTTTTTATGGCTCGGCCTCAAGCTCGGCCCCGCTAATTTATGGCGATGCCTTCGCCCGGCCCCCCCCCTCCCTACGTGTGTCCCCCCCCCCCCCCCCGGCACTTTTCTCCCCGACGCCTCCCGGCCGCGGCCCAGACGCTCGGCGGGACCCCCGGGAGGGCTGAGGGGAGGGGAGGGGAGCGGGCGGCCCCCCCGCGTGGATTTTTGGGGAGGGGGCTGATCCTTCCCCCCCCGGCTTCAATTTTTGGGGAGCTTTCCCCCCCTCACCCCCAATTTTCAGCCCTCCCCACCCCCCCACCCTCCCCCTAGGACACCCCAAACCCCCCCACCAACCCCCACTAACCCCCCCCAAACCCCCCCAAACCTCCCCCAACCCCCCCAAACTCCCCCTCAACCCCCCCAAAACCTCCCCAATCCCCCCCCAAACCCCCCCAAACTCCCCCTCAACCCCCTCCAAACGCCCCAACCCCCCCCAACCCTCCCCAAACCCCCCCAAACTCTCCCCAAATCCCCCCCAAAACCCCCCCTTAACCCCCCAAGCCCCCCTTTTCCCCCCACCCCTCTCCCTCCCTGCACCCCGCCACCTCTCACCCCAACCCAACACCCTCGCGGCGCCCCCCCCTCACCCCCCTACCCCCCAAAAATACAAAAACCAACCCCCCCCCAAAAAAAAATAACCCCCCCCCCCAAGATGTTCAGCTGGCTGCGGCGCCAGGAGAAGCGGAGCCCCGAGGTGCTGCGCTCGGTCACCCAGGGGCTGCGGCGCCTCTACCGCACCAAACTGCTGCCGGTGGAGGAGTTTTATCGCTTCCACGACTTCCACTCGGCCCCCCTGGAGGACGCCGACTTCGAGACCAAGCCCATGGTGCTGGTGGCCGGGCAATATTCCACCGGCAAGACCACCTTCATCCGCTACCTGCTGGAGCACGACGTCCCCGGCAGCCGCGTGGGCCCCGAGCCCACCACCGACTCCTTCGTGGCCATCATGCACGGCGACACCGAGGGCCTGACGCCGGGCAACGCGCTCATCGTCGACCCCGACAAACCCTTCCGCAACCTCAACCCCTTCGGCAACACCTTCCTCAATCGGTGAGTGCGGGGAGACCTCCCCCCCCCCCGAAAAAAAAAAAAAAATCCCCCGAAATTTGCCCCAAAATCCCCCTAGGATTTGCAGCGATGTCGTCCCGCAACTGCAACCTCGCTCGCGCGTCCGAGCTCCTCCTCAAAGCCCCCCCCCCAAATTTATTCTCCCCCTCCCCAATCCCTCCTTTCCCCTTTTTTCCTTGTGGGGGGGCTCCCAAACTTCTCATTATTTCCCCAATTTTTTAATTATTTTTTTAATTTTTTAATTTTTTAGGTTTTTAATTTTTCTTGGGGGGGGGGACACAAACTTTGCAAAATCAAAGCCACAAAACCACCCAGCGCTTGTTTGGGGGGGGGGGGGGGGCGATGTTCCACACCCCACTTCCATCGTGGGGGGGTCCCCATGGTGCCCCCCCCACTTTGCTGCACCCCCTCCCACCCCCAGTTTCTCACACCCGGGGGGGGGCACGGGGGGGGGATGAGTGAGGCCTCAGGAATGCAGCCCCAGCTCCTGTCCCAGCGCCAGGCCCCCCCCCCCCCAGGGGCCGCCTCGGAAAGACGGCGTCAGAGCCGTGGGCAGCGGCGGGGGGGGAGGAATTAAGGTGCCCCCCCCCCAAAAAAAAAAAATAATAAATAAATAAATGATCGTGCCCCCCCCCCAGGTTTATGTGCGCCCACCTCCCCAACCAGGTGCTGGAGAGCATCAGCATCATCGACACCCCCGGCATCCTCTCGGGGGCCAAGCAGCGCGTCTGCCGCGGTACGGGGGGGGGCAAAAAATTAGGGGGGGGGTGAAAAATACCCGGGGGGGGGGCAGGAAAAATACTGGGGGGGTGAGAAATATGGGGGGGGGGAGAAAAAGTGTGGGGAGGGGGGTAGGAAATAGAGGGGTGGGTGAAGGAGAGGTGGGGGGGGGAAAGGGTATGGGGGGGGGAAAGGGGGGGGTAATTAATTGGGGTGTTAATGGGGGGGCTTAATTAGGGTGTTAAGGGGGGGGTGAAGATAATTGGGGTGCATGGGGGGTGTAGGAGGGTGGTAAGGGGGGGGGAATTAGGGTGCTGGGGGGATTAATTAGGGTGCTGGGGGGGGGAAGTTGCAGGGGGTTAATGGGGGGGTTAATTAGGGCTCCAAGGGGGGAGGCGTTAATTGGGGGGGGCGTTAATTGGGGGGGTGAACGGGTTGGGGTGTCGGGGGGGGGCACCGAAACGTAGCAGGGTGCTAAGGGGGGGGGGGATAAATTGGGGTGCTGGGGGGTGCTAAGCAAGGTGCTAAGGGTGGGGGGAGCTAATTGGGGTGCCGGGGGGGGGCACAGAAAAAAGAAAAAGAGGGGGGGGGCAGGAGGAGAAAGTTCGTGGGGGGGGGGGCCCGGGGGGGTTGCGAAAGGCGCCCGGGTGCCAAGGGTGGTGCCCAGAGAGCGCTGCCAAGGGCGGCAGCGCCCAGGGGTGGCGCAAGGATGGGGGGGGGGGGGGGAACTGCCCCCCCCCAAAAAAAAAAAAAAAAAAAAAAAACAGCACCGAGGGGGGGGGCCCATGGGGTTGGGGGCACCCACACCCCCCCCCCTTCTGGAAAGTGGCAGGGGGGTGGGTTTTTTTTTTTGGGGGGGGGGCTGCCACCAGCTTCCCTTCTGTCCCATGGTGGAGGCTGTGCCCCCCCCCTTTTGTCGCCCCCCCCTCGGCCCCCCCCTTCCTTCCCCACCCCGAAATCCTCGGCCCCTGCCAAGAGCCCTGGCAGCGGCCCCGCTGGAAGGGCTGATGGGGGGGGGGGGGGGGGGCTTGGCCGGAGGGGACCCCCCCCGGCTGAAATTGGTCCCATGGGGGCCGAGGGGGGGGGCCGGGGGGGGGCCCGGGTTGGGCTGGATGGGGCCAAAGCCAAATTCCGCCCCTCCCGGGCGCTCCCCCCTGCGGAATGCACGGGGGGGGGGCAAAAAGTTGTGGGGGGGGCACAAAGTGGGGAGGGGGGGGGCACAAAATGGGTTTGGGACGGGGTCGGGGTCAGGATTGGGATCGGGGGGGGGGGACGCGAGCCCGTTCCCAGGCCCTGCCGCGTTGCCTTTTTTGGTGAATTTTTGCAGGATTTGGCAGCTTGGGGGGGTTCTGGGGGGGGCAGCGGGGGCCGGGCGCTGGTAAAGGGCACGGGGGGGGCACGAAGGGGGGGTAAGGGGGGGGTGGGGGGCAATCCGGTGACCCCTGAGCCCCATGGGGACGCTGCACGGGGGCGAGGAGGGAGCCCGGGGGGGGCTGGGGGGGTCTCATGGGGTGCAAGGAAGGGGGTGGCCATGCAAAACCCCGTTAGCCGGACCCCCCCCCCCATTGCAGGACCCCCCCCCCCATTGCAGGAGCCCCCCCAAGTGGGATGTCGTGGGTGGGGTCGGGGCTGAGTTTAGGGTTAGGGTTAAGTTTAGGGTTTAGGGTTGGGGTCGTATTTAGGGTCAGGGTTTAGGGTCAGGGTTAAGTTTGGGGTTAGGGGTTGGCTTTGGGGTTGAGTTTAGGGTCAGGGCTAAATTTAGGGTCAGGGCTAAGTTTAGGGTTTAGGTTTGGGGTTGCATTTAGGGTTAGGGTTGAGTTTAGGGTTGGGGTTAGGGTTTAGGATTGGGGTTGATATTTGGTCTTGAGTTTAGGGTCAGGGATAAATTTAGGGTCAGGGCTAAATTCAGGGTTTAGGGTTGGGGTTGAGTTTAGGGTCAGGGTTAAATTTAGGGTCAGGGTTAGGTTTAGGGTTTAGGGTTGGGGTTGCATTTGGGGTTAGGGGTTGGCGTTGGGGCTGAATTTCAGTTTGGGGTTTAGCGTTGGAGCTGGGATTAAGGTTTAGGATTTAATGTAATTTAAAAATTTAACTTAAAGATTTAATTTAAACATTTAGGATTCGGGTATAGGTTTAGGATTAGGCTTGGGGTCAGGGATTGGGGCCGCAGCAGGGCCGGGCTCCCCTCCTGCACCCCCCCACAGCAGGGGCATCACCCACCCCCCCACCACCCCATTTCCCGATACCCCCAGCCCCGTGAGCACCGGTGGTGGTGGTGGGGAGACCCCAAACCTCCCACATCTCCCCCTAAACCCCCCTAAACTTTTAGGCTACGACTTCCCGGCCGTGCTGCAGTGGTTCGCCGAGCGCGTGGACCTCATCATCCTCCTCTTCGACGCCCACAAGCTGGAGATCTCGGACGAGTTCTCCGAGGCCATCCGGGCCCTGAAGGGCAACGAGGACAAGATCCGGGTGGTCCTGAACAAGGCCGACATGGTGGAGACCCAGCAGCTGATGCGGGTCTACGGGGCGCTGATGTGGTCCCTGGGGAAGGTGTTCAACACCCCCGAGGTGCTGCGCGTCTTCATCGGCTCCTTCTGGTCCGAGCCCCTGCTGATCGCCGACAACCGGCAGCTCTTCGAGCTGGAGGAGCAGGACTTGTTCCGGGACATCCAGAACCTGCCCCGAAATTCCGCCCTCAGGAAGCTCAACGACCTCGTCAAGAGAGCGCGCCTCGTTAGGGTGAGCGTCGGTAGGGCGAGGAGGGGGTTTCCTGGGGGGGACCCGGATGCGTCCTGCAGCTGGGGGCTTCCTTAGGGGTTTCCTGCGAGGCCGAGCCCTTCCGATGGCTAATTGTGGGGTAATCAACGTGGCCTGGGATAATCAACGTGGCCTGGGATAATCAATATGGCCCGGGATAATTAATATGGCCCGGGATAATTAATATGGCCTGGAATAAGTAATATGGCCTGGGATAATCAACACAACCCGGGATAATTATAACGGCCTGGGATAATCAACATGTCCTGGGATAATCAACATGGCCCGGGATAATTAACATGATCCAGGACAATTAACATGGCCCGGGATAATCAACACGGCCTGGTATAATTAATACAGCCTGGAATAATTAATTAATACGGCCTGGGATAATTAATTAATACAGCCAGGGATAATTAATATGGCCTGGGATAATTAACACGGCCGCCCCCCGTCCCTGTCCCGTCCCCGCCATCCCCCCCTCACCGCGGTGCCCCCCAGGATTTTGGGGCTGTTTTAGGGGTTTTGGGGGGGCCACGGGGGTGCAGGCGGATGTCAGAGAGAGGGGGGGGTGCGGGGGTGGGGGTGGGGGGGGATTTTTGCCGTCTCCTTTCTGCCCCCCCCCCGGCTCTGCCTTATCTCTTCCGGCCACCTGCGGCCGCGGCTCTTTGTGCGCCGCATCCGGCCGGGGCCCAGCGGCGCTGAGCGGGGACGGGATGGGGCGGGGTGGGAATGGGGACGGCAGCTGGACTGGGATGGGGAGCGGGACTGGGATTGGGGGCTGGGAGTGGGATCGGGACTGGGATTGGGGTTGGGAATAGGAATGGGAATGGAAATGGGACTGGGATTGGGACTGGAAGTGGGAATAGGAATGGGAATGGGATTGGGGTGGGTATTAGGACTGGGATTGCGATAGGGACTGGGAATAGGAATAGGATTGGGATTGGGGTGGGTATTGGGATTGGGACTGGGACTAGAACTGAGACTGGAACTGGGATTGGGATTGGAATCGGGACTGGTCAGGACTGGAATTGGGACTGGGACTAGGATCAGGATTGGGACTAGGATTGGGACTAGGATTGGGGTGGGGATTGGAATTGGAGTCAGGACTGGGATAGAGACTGGAATTGGGATCGGGACTGGGACTGGGATCAGGACTGGGATAGGGACTGGAATTGGGATTGGGATAGGGACTGGAATCGGGATCGGGACTAGGAATGGGACTGGGATTGGGATTGGGATTGGGATTGGGTCTCTCAGCTGCCCCCCTGAGTGTCCTGGGGTTTCGGGCCATCTCCATGCCCACATTCCCTCTGCTCCTGCTCTGTCCTCCCCACACCGCGTCCACGCCACCCCCTGCCCCACAGCATCCCCCCAGTGCCCCCCAGCGCCCCCCAACCCCCTGATGCGATCTCTGCGCCCCCCCCGCAGGTGCACGCGCACATCATCAGCCACCTGAAGAAGGAGATGCCGTCCGTTTTCGGCAAGGACAACAAGAAGAAGCAGCTCATCGCCAAGCTCCCCGTCATCTTCGCCCGCATCCAGCTGGAGCACCACATCCCCCCGGGCGACTTCCCCGACTGCGCCAGGATGCAGGTGGGTGCTGGATGGGGGGGGGGGGGCAAAAAGGATTTAACGGGGGGGGGGGTTATGGAAGGGATGTGACCCCCCTGCCCTCCCCAGGAGCAGCTGCTGGTGCACGACTTCGCCCGCTTCCCCTCGCTGAAGCCGCGGATGCTGGAGGCGCTGGACGAGCTGCTGACCCGCGACATCGCCGCGCTGATGCCGCTGCTGCGCCAGGAGGAGCTGGAGGCGCCCGAGCTGGGGGTGCAGGGGGGGGCTTTCGAAGGCACCCGCCACGGCCCTTTCGTAGAGGGCGAGGAGGAAGACGAGGCCGGCGGGGAGGAAGGCGACGAGTGGGTGGTGACGAAGGACAAGGCCAAGTACGACGAGATCTTCTACGGGCTGGCGCCGCTGGGGGGGAAGCTGAGCGGGAGGCAGGCGCGGGGCTGGATGGTGAGCAGCAAACTGCCCAGCTCCGTGCTGGGCCGCATCTGGCAGCTGAGCGACGTGGACCGCGACGGGATGCTGGACGCCGAGGAGTTCGCCCTGGCCGGCCATTTGATCGGGGCCAAGCTGGAGGGCCGGGGGCTGCCGGCCGACCTGCCCCGTTCCCTCGTGCCCCCCTCCAAGCGGCGCCAAAAGGGCTCGGCGGAGTAGCCCTGGGGGGGAATTAAAAAAAAAAAAAAAAAAAAAAAAAAAAAAAAAAAAGGGAGAGGAGGAGGTGGTTTGCACCCTAGGGGGTGTGTTTTTGGGGTGGGGTGGGGGGGTTGGGGGGGGTGGAGAGGGTGGGGGGGTTGTGCGTGGGGTGGGAGAGGGTTGGGGGTCAGGGGGGTTGCGTATGGGGGTGTTTCTGGGTGATAGAGAGGGTGGGGGGCTTGCACATGGGGTGGGAGAGGGGGTTGGGGGTCAGGGGGGTTGCATATGGGGGTGTTTCTGGGTGATAGAGGGGGTGGGGGGCTTACAGGTGGGTGTGGGGGGGCTTAGGTATGGGAGAGAGGGTGGGGGGGCTTACAGGTGGGGGTGAGAGGTGTTTGAGAGTGGGGGGGCTCACACATGGGGGTGTTTCTGTGTGATAGAGGGGGTGGGGTGCTTGCACGGGGGTGTGCAAGGTGGTTCAGGGTGGGGGGGCTCACACCTGGGAGCACGTCTTGGTGTTATAGAGGGTGGGGGGCTTGCACAGGGGGTGGGAGGTGGTTGGGGGTCAGGGGGGTTGCGTATGGGGGTGTTTCTGGGTGATAGAGGGGGTGGGGGGGCTTGCACGTGGGTGTGCAAGGTGGTTGAGGGTCAGGGGGCTTGCACATGGGGGTGCGAGGGGCTCGTGGGTGGGGGGGGCTCCACAGGAGAGTGGGGGCACGGCCAGGGCTGCGGGCACACGCGTAGGCCGTCGGTGGGTGCGTGCACAGCGGGTGTCAGCGCCCCAAAAAAAAACACGGGAGGGGGCTGGGGGGGGCTTCACACGTTTGTGTGTGTGCGGGGGGGGCACAACTGGGGCGGGGGGGGCGCATTTGGGGGTGGGGGGCACACGAAACCTCCCCAAGATGGCGCCTGCCCCTCCCAAGATGGCGCCTGCCCCTCCCAAGATGGCGTCTAACCTACCAAGAGAATGTTGACCTTCTCAAGATGGCGCCCGCCCTCCCAAGATGACTCTCGACCTTCCCAAGATGGCGCTCACTGTCCTAAAATGACTCCTGACCTCCCCAAGATGGCGCCTGCCTTCCCGAGATGACTCCCGACCTCCCCAAGATGGCGCTCACTGTCCTAAAACGACTCTCGACCTCCCCAGTACGGCTCCTGCCCTCCCAGAATGACTCTTGACCCCCTCAAGATGGCGCTCAATGTTCTAAAATGACTCCCGACCTCCCCAAGAGGGCACCTACCCTCCCAAAAAGACTCCAGACCTCCCCAAGATGGCACCCGCCGCCTTCCCCCGCCCTCCCCACCATGGCGGCCGGAAGCGCCCCTCGTCTCTTCCGGCGCGGCGGGCGGTGCGGCCTTTTCCCTTCCAAGATGGCGGCGGCCGCCTCGTTCCTGCCGCTCACCCCCGGGGCCCGGGACCCCGGTAGCGGCCGGCGGCGGCCCCGCGGCTCCCGGAACCGCAAAAAGGGCTGGAAGCGCTGGGCCGGCCCCGAGGCGCGGCTGGGCCGCGAGATCGGCGACTTCCTGGAGGATGTGGCCCTGCAGCAGCGCGTCACGGGGTGAGGGGGGGGGCCTGAGGGGCTTTGGGGGGTCCTGAGGGGGCTGGGAAGGGGCTGGAGGGGGGCTGAGGGGTCTGGGGGGGGCCCTGGGGAATTATGGGGGGGTCCTGTGGGGGCTGAGGGGGTTTGGGGGGGGCTTGGGGGGTCCTGAGGGGGACGGAGGGGGGGTGAGGGGTCTGGGAGGGGGTCCTGAGGGGTCAGGGAGGGGGCTGGGGGGGCTGGGGAGCGGCTGGGGGGGCCTGGGAGGGTCCTAAGAGGGGTTGAGGGGTCGGGGGGGGGGCTGGGGGGTCTTGAGGGGTTGGGGGGGGAGGTCCTGGGGAGTTGGGGAGGGGGCCTGGGGAGTCCCGGGGGTCTTGGGGGGGTTCTGAGTGGTCTTGGGGGGTCCTGAGGGTTCGAGGGGGGGCCTGGGGGGCGGCTTTGGGGGCATTGGGAGAGGTTTGGGGGCTCCAGTGGCTTGGGGGGGGGGCTGGGGGGGGGTCAGGAGGGTCTGGGGGGGGGTCCTGGCCCCCCTGGGTGGTGACCGGGGCTGTTCCCCCAGGGGTCTCATCGCGGAGCAGCCGGACGAGGGGCTCTTCTTCGTGGACACAGGCAACGCTGAGAAGGGTAAGCATGGATTTATTGAGGGGGGGGCACCCCGAGAAGCCCCCCCGGCACCCCAAGAAGCCCCCCGGCACCCCCCTGGCATTTTGGGGTGACGTTTTGCCCCCCCTTTTCAGACCTGAAGCTGAACAAGGGCCGGGAGAAGCCCCTGCACATCGACCTCCTCCTGCGCCCCGACTCCAAGGTGCCAGCGCCCAAAAAGTGAGCGTGGGGGGGTCCCAAAAACCGGGGGGGGCGCCTCGGGGAGCCCCCCCCGCTGACGTTTGTGCCCCCCCCGCAGTATTTTGGCCTACCAGGTCCCCAACGGGGGCAAGGAGAGGCGGCGGAGGCAGTTTTGGGAGCGGCTGGAGCAGCGCGGCGTCCTGCCCCGCGCCGAGCGCCTGCTGCGGGCACGGCTGCAGGCTGTGCCCCCCCCCAGGGAAAAACCCCTGGAAAAAGGGCTCCTGGACCCCTCCCGCGACTTCTACGACATCTGGGCGGAAAACAGTGAGTGGTAAAACCTGGGGGGGGCATTTTTTGGGGGGTTATTTTGGGTGGTTTTGGTACAAACGCTATCAACTTTAGGGTTTGGTTAAAAAATGGGGTTGGCCTTGATTTGTTTGCCCCCCCTCAAAGCACAAAAAATGATTTATTGGTAGGATGTCCCCCCTCCAATTTATTAAAATATTTTATTGGGGTCTCTCCTAATTTTTCCCGTGGTTTTTGCCCCCCCCCCCCCCCCAGCTTTTTGTGGGGTTTTGGGGAGGGCCAAATTTGGGGTGCGCTGCCCCTGGTCCATTTCCCCCCCCCCCCCCATAGCACAAAAAATGAATCAATACAGGGATTTCCCCCCCCCCAGTTTATTCAAACATTTAATTGGGGTCTCCCCTAATCCTTCCCGTGGTTTTTGGCCCCCCCCCTCGGCGTTTTTTGGGGTTTGGGGGGGTCAAATTGGGGGTGCGCTGTCCCCGCAGACCCCCTGGATCGGGCGCTGGCGGGGCAGGACAGCTGGTTCCTGCAGGAGACCAAGAAGCAGAGGGTGAAGGTGAGCCCCCAAAATTATGGGGGGGGGTCCCGGGGGGGGTGCACAGCCCTGCAGGACCCCTTATTGTGTTTTTTTCCCCCCCCCCAGCGCCCCCCCAGGCTGCAGAAGAAACCCTCGGAGGTCCCCGCCGTGGAGGTCATCGCCCCGGGGGGCTCCTACAACCCCACCTTTGAGGACCACCAGGTTTAAGGGGGGGGCTCAAACGGACTTGGGGGGGCTCAAATGGAGTGTGGGGGGGTCCTAAATAACCCCCCCACGAAAAAAAAACCCACCCCCAGGCGCTGCTGCTGCGAGCCCACGAGGTGGAGGTGAGGAAGAAGAGGGAGGAGGAGAAGGTGGAGCGGCAGCTCAGCCTCCCCCCCGCCACCGAGGCCCCCACCGCGGTGAGACCCCCCCCCAATAAAATTTCCTCACCCTGGGGAATTTTTTTGGGGGGGTCCTGACGTTTCCTCGCCCCCCCCCCAGGAGACGGTGTTCCAGGAGCAGTGCGAGGGGCTGCTGGAGGAGTCGGGGGGCAAGGAGGAGGAGGAGGAGGAGAAAAAGGAGGAAGAAGAGGGGGGGGCAGCCCCCCAGGACCCCCCCAAAGCGGCCGTGGCCCCCCCCCGGCCGGGGAAGAAAACGGAGCGGCAGCGGAGGAGGGAGAAGGAAGCGAGAGCGCTGGTATGGGGGGGGCACGGGGGGGGGCATGGGACACTGGGGGGGGGCACAGGACAATGGGGGGGCCACAGGACACTGGGGGGGACATGGGATGCTGGGGGGGGGGGCACAGGACATGGGGGGACACTGGATATTGGGGGGGGGGCACAGGACTTGGGGGGGGGATATGGGATGTTGGGGGGGACACTGGGTATTGGGGGGGACATGGGGGGGCACAGGGCACTGGGGGGGTCACAGGCATGTGGGGGGGGGCATGGGACACTGGGGGGGGATATGGGATGCTGGGGGGGGGCACAGAATAATGGGGGGCCATGGGACATGGGGGGGCCACAGGACACTGGGGGGGTCATAGGGCACTGGGGAGGGCATGGGACACTGGGGGGGGATATGGGATGCTGGGGGGGGCCACAGGACACTGGGGGGGCCACATGGCACTGGGGGGGGCCACATGGCACTGGGGGGGGACACGGGACACGGGGTGGGCTTTTGTGACTTGGGGGGGGGGGGGCACAGCACCCTGGGAGCGCCCCATCTCCCTGAGGGCGTTCCCAGCGACCCACCCACACCCCGAGGGGGGGCGTCGTAACCCCATAACCCCTTTTTTTAATTTTTTTTTAAATTTTTTTGGCCCCCCCCAGGCGCTGCGGCGGCGGCAGGAGGCGGCGCGGTGCCGGGGCCGCCAGGAGCTGTTCCGCCTGCGGGCGCTGCGCCGGCAGCTGCGGCGCTGGGAGGCCGAGCGGCTGCGGCGGCGCCAGGCACGAGAGGCCAAGCTCAAAGCCCTCCAAGGCCGCCCACGCCGCTTGGGACGCCTCAAGTGAGTCCCCCGGGGGGGTATTTTTAATTTTTGGGGGGGTATTTTTAATTTTTGGGGGGTTACGTTTATGAATCTGCGCCTTATAGGTATGAAGATCCCAGCCTGGAGGTGCAGTTGAGTGAGGAGCTGGCCGAGTCCCTGCGCACGCTCAAGGTGGGTTTTAGAAAGAGAAAGGGGGTGAAAAAAATCCTGGGGGGGTCGTTAAATTAATAAGGGGGGGGCGGCAGCGCCCGGTGATGAGCCCCATCCTTGCACTACGAGGATTCGCAGCCCCCGCGCTGGGAATGTGAAGGTCTCCAGGGGTCCCGGGGCCTCGCCATGGGGGCGAGGGCTTGGGCGCTGAGGGTGCTGATTTACCCCCCCCAAAAAGGTTTGAGGGGGCTGGGGGGGCTCCCAGCGTGCCCCCCACCCCCTAAAATCCCATTTTTTGGTTGTTTTCCCCCTCCCTGGTGCAGCCCGAGGGCAGCGTGGTGCACGACCGCTTCAAGAGCCTGCAGAAGCGGAGCCTGATCGAGCCCAGGGAGAGGGCAAAGTGAGTGATGGGGGGGTCCCGGGGGGGGCCACGGGGGGGTCCTGGTGCCCCCCACCCTTTTAGGGTGGGTTTGGGGCCAATTCTGAGCCTTTTTCTTCCCCAGGTTCAAGAGGAAATACCGCGTGAAATACGTGGAGAAGAGAGCTTTCCGGGAAGTGACGTGAGTGGGGGCGCCGGGGGGGGGACAGGGGGTGTTATAAGGGGGGGGGCAGCCTTAAGGGCCCCCCCCTCACCCGCTGCTCTTTATTGCAGGTTGTAGCTGCGCTTCCTCGGCCCAATAAAACCCTTTGCACCAGCAGCGCCTCCTGGTTTGAACTGGGGGGGGGCGATTTATGGGGCTGGGGGGGAGACTTGTGGGGCTGGGGAGGGGTCCAGCCCCCGCAGCCGGGCTTGTGGCCCCCCCCACGGGAAGGGGGGGCCCGGCAGATGGTGCCTGGCTCAGCCCCTTTCCCTTCTTTAGGGTTATTAACGAGCGGATTAACGAACGCAAATCCCAGTGCTGGGGGGGGGGTTGGGGGGGCAGAAGTGGGGGTGGGGGCCGCGGGGGGGGCACCGTGCGTCGCCCCCGAGAGCACAGCGTGGCGTTGGGAGCCTCCTCCCGTTTATTTGCACCCTCCCCCAATAAATAAAGCCCCAGTTTCACCCCAAAACCCCAAATAAATAAAGTTCCTTCCGCCCCCAAACCCAAATTTTGCCCCCCAGACCACAAATTCTCCACTCCAGACTCCAAATTCCCCCCCAAACCCCAAAATTCCTCCCCCCAAAATTAAATTTACCCCCCCAAGAGCGCAGGTTGTGGGTCCCCCCCACTCCCCGCTTGCACCATGCTGGCAGGAGGCTGCCGAAACCCCCAAATTTGGGGGGGGGGGGAAGGAAGATGCTGCCAAAACCCCCAAATCCTTGTGTTGGGGGCAAGGAGGCTGCTGACACCCCCAAATTTGGGGGGAGGGCAAGGAGGAGACCTCCAAAACCCCCAAATCCTTGGGTGGGGGGGAAGGAAGAGGCCGCCGACATCCCCAAATTTGTTGGGGGGGGGAAGGAGGAGGCTGTCGAAACCCCAAAATCCTGGTGGGGGGGGAAGGAGGAGGCTGCTGAATCCCCAAACTTTTTGGGTTTGGGCAAGGAGGAAGCCTCCAAAACCCCAAAATCCTGCTGGGGGGCAACGAGGAGTCTGTCGAAACCCCCAAATCCTGGTGGGGGGTGAAGGAAGAGGCTGCTGAATCCCCAAACTTTTTGGGTTTGGGCAAGGAGGAGACCTCCAAAACCCCCAAAATCCTGCTGGGGGGCAAGGAGCAGGATCCCGCCCGCCCTTGCAGCACCCCCAAAATCCTTTTTTTTTTTTTGGGGGGGGTCGCTCTCAGACGTAGGCCGACTCGCTGGACTGCGTCCGTCCCAGGGCTGGCACCGGAGGGGCCGGGGGCGCATCCGCCGTTGCCGCCGCCGCCGCTTCCTTTTTTCGGGGCTCCCCCAGGGATTTGCGTCGCGCCCGGGCCCCCCTGACGGCCGCCCGCACCTTGCGCCACCCCAAATGGTTGAGCTCGGCCAGGTTGAGCAGGACGCAGACCCCGCTGACGGCGAACATGAAGGCGAGGAAGACGGTCTTCTCGGTGGGCCGCGAGACGTAGCACTCCACCTCCTTCACGCAGGGGTAGCGGCCGCACTCGAAGATGGCCGGCACGCGGAAACCGTACAAAAAATACTGCCCGGCCAAAAAACCGATCTCCAGGGCGTTGCGGAACACCACCTGGATGACGTAGAAGCGCGAGATCCCCTCCTGCCGCCGCGCCTTGGAGCCCCGCGGGGCCTCCTCTTTCTCGGGGGGCTTCGGGGGGCGGCGCGCGGCCCCCCGGGGGTCGCGGTCGAGGAGCGGGTGGAGGAAGGAGCAGCGGCGCTCGCGCTGCTTGGCGGCCTGGTGCACGGAGTAGGTGATGAAGCAGAGGCTGGGGGTGCAGACCAGGATGATTTGGAAGACCCAGTAGCGGATGTGGGAGATGGGGAAGGCCTGGTCGTAGCAGGCCTGGTTGCAGCCGGGCTGCAGCGTGTTGCACGTGAACATGGTCTGCTCGTCCTCGTACACCGTCTCGCCCACGATGGCCACGATCAGGATGCGGAAGATCACCACCACCGTCAGCAGGATCCTGCCCGGGGGGGGGAGAGCACGGGGAGAGGGGGGGGGGGCACGCGGGGACATGTGTGTGCCACCCGGACATGTGTGTGCCGCCTGGACATGTGTGTGCCGCCTGGACATGTGTGTGCCGCCTGGACATGTGTGTGCTACTAGGATACACGTGTGTGCCACCCAGACATGTGTGTGCCACCCGGACATGTGTGTGCCACCTGGACACGTGTGTGCAACCTGGACATGTGTGTGCCGCCTGGACATGTGTGTGCTACTAGGATACACGTGTGTGCCACCAGGACACGTGTGTGCCACCTGGACATGTGTGCCATGGGGATGTGTGTGTGCCACCTGGACATGTATGTGCCACCTGGACATGTGTGTGCTACCCAGACATGTGTGTGCTACTAGGATACACGTGTGTGCCACCAGGACATGTGTGTGTTACCCGGACATGTGTGTGCCACCAGGATGTGTGCCATGGGAATGTGTGTGTGCAACCTGGACATGTGTGTGACACCCAGACATGTGTGTGCCACCTGGACACGTGTGTGCCACCCGGACATGTGTGTGCTACTAGGATACACGTGTGTGCCATCCAGACATGTGTGTGCAACCTGAACATGTGTGTGCCACCTGGACATGTGTGTGCTACTAGGATACACGTGTGTGCCACCAAGACACGTGTGTGCCACCTGGACATGTGTGTGCTACCCAGACATGTATGTGCCACCTGGACATGTGTGCCACTAGGATATACATGTGTGTGCCACGGGGATGTGTGTGTGACGTGTGTGCCACTAGGACATGTATGCACCACCCAGACATGTATGTGGCACTGGAACATGTGTGTGCCACCCGGACATGTGTGTGCCACCTGGATGTGTGTGTGCCACTAGGACACGTGTGTGCCATGAGGATGTGTATGTGTGACATGTGTGTGCCACCAGGACATGTGTGTGCCACCCAGACATGTATGTGCCACTGGAACATGTGTGTGTGCCACCAGGACATGCCTGTGCCACTAGGATACATGTGTGTGCCACCCAGACATGCCTGTGCCACTGGGACACGTGTGTGTGCCACTAGGATGTGGGTGTCCCACCCAGACACGTGTGCCAGGACATGTATGTGCCACCCAGACATGTATGTGCTACTAGGATACACGTGTGTGCCACCAGGACATGTGTGTGCCACCGGGACACGCGTGTTCCACCAGGACACACACGTGTGTGCCACCCACACACGCATGTGCCACCAGGACATGTGTGTGCCACCGGGACACGCGTGTTCCACCAGGACACACACGTGTGTGCCACCCACACACGCATGTGCCACCAGGACACGTGTGTGCCACGGGAACACGTGTGCCACCCCCACCCGTGTGCCCTCCCCCCACCTCGTACCCACCCTCTGCTCCCCCCCCCAGTCTCCGGGGTCCCCCCCAGCCCTGCCCCCCCCCATGTCCCCCCCCCCAGCACCCCTGGGTGCTGTCCCCTGTCCCCTTGTCACCCTGTGCGCCCCTGGGGTGGGGGGGGGCAGTCCAAAGGGGATGGGGGTCCCGATCCGGGGGGGGGGGGTCCCTGTTCAAAGAGGGGGGGGTCCCAGCCCTTTGGGGGGGGTCCCAGTTCCAGGGTGGGGGTCCCGATCCGGGGGGGGCCCTGTCCAAAGAGGATGGAGGTTCTTGGGGGGGGGAGGGAGCTTTGGGGGGGGGTCTTGCTCCCAGGGTGGGGGTCCAGGTCCTTGGGGGGGGGGTCCCAGCCCTTTGGGGGGGGTCCAGATCCTTGAGGGGGGGGGTCCCAGTCCCAGGTTGAGGCTCCCGATCCGGGGGGGGGGGGCAGTTTGGAGGGGGGGGGCGCCGGTTTTAGGGCAGGAGCCTCAATCCGGGGGGGGTGTCCTTGTCCCAGCCTGGGTGTCCAGATCCGGGGGGGGGGTTCCCGATCCGGGGGGGGGTCCCGGGGGGGGGGGGTCTCTCACCTGCCGATCATGGTGGAGTGCTGCTGCACCGCCGCCTCCAGCAGCCGCTCCAGGATGGTCCATTCGCCCATCGCGCTGGGAGCGGGGGGCTCCGGGCTGGGCCCCCCCCCCCAAAAAAAAATCAAAAAACCTCCCTCCCCCCCCCCCCGACCCCCACCGGGCCCCCCCCCCCCGCCGCCGCCGCCGCCCGGGAGCGCCCAGCGCGGCCCCGCAGAGCCGCCGGTACCGGGGTGGGGGCGGGGGGGGGAAGGGAGGGAAGGGGGAGGTGCGTTGGTGATGGCAGCTGGGAGCACTGGGAGCACTGGGGGGGTGAGCTGGGAGCACTGGGAGCGCCGGTGTGATGCACTGGGAGCACTGGTGTGATGCACTGGGAGCACTGAGGGTGTGAGCTGGGAGCACTGGGAGCACTGGTGTGATGCACTGGGTGCACTGGGAGCACTGGTGCTGTGAGCTGGGAGCAATGGGTGCACAGGTGTGATGCACTGGGTGCACTGGGAGCACTGGTGATGCGAACTGGGAGCACTGGTGCTGCAGACTGGGAGCACTGGGAGAACTGGTGCTGCAAGCTGGGTGTACTGGGAGCACTGGTGCTGCGAGCTGGGTGCACTGGGAGGTGCCTTGGGTGCACTGGGAGCACTGGTTTAATGCACCGGGAGCATTGGGAGCACTGGTGTTGCAGACTGGGAGCACTGGGAGCACTGGTGCTGCAAGCTGGAAGCACTGGGAGCACTGGTACTGCAGACTGGGTGCACTGGGGTTGCCTTGGGTGCGCTGAGAGTACTGGTGCTGCGAGCTGGGAGCACTGGGAGCACTGGGGGTGCACTGGTGCTGTGAGCTGGGGACACTGGGAACACTGGTGCTGAGAGCTGGGAGCACTGGGTGCACTGGTGTAATGTACTGGGTGCACTGGGTACTGCAGACTGGGTGCACTGGGTGTACTGGTGCTGTGAACTGGGTGCACTGGGAGATGCACTGGGTGCACTGGTGCTGTGAACTGGGTGCACTGCTATACTGGGGAATGCACTGGGTGCACTGGTGCTGTGAACTGGTTGTGCTGGTGCTGTGAACTGGGTGCACTGGTGCCACAAACTGGGTGAACTGGGGGGTTGTACTGGGAGGACTGGTGTGAAGCGGCCGGGGAGGAGACCACCCCCCCTCCCACCCCCACCCCCCCGGTGGTGCAGCTCATTGGGCTGCAACCGAAGCTCATTATAATGGATTTGGAGCTCATTAATATGCAAATTAACTCCATTAATATGCAAACGCGACTCGTTACTATGTGAACGCCCCCCCCGGCCTACAACCCCCCCCCCCGGCACCCCCCTCCCTCAGGGTGTGCTCGGAAGGGGTCTGTGCACCCCTCCACCCCCCCCACCCCCCTTCCATTAACCGTTTTGCCCGTTTTCGCCGTTTTTCACCCCAACAGCGTGGAGCTGCAGCGCAGGGGAGGGCGGTGCTGGGCCCCGGCGCGCAGCCGCCGCCGTCACCATCGTCACCGCAGCGGTGCCAGGGCTCCTACTGGTGCCACTGGTGCTACTGGGGCCGCTGCGAGTACTGCGAGCACTGCATCCACTGCATCCACTGCATCCACTGCGTTCACTGCATCCACTGCGTTCACTGCATCCACTGCATCCACTGCACCCGCCGCCATGCCGCTGCGCGTCTCCGTGCTCTACTGGTAAGACCCCTTCAAAGCGGGGGGCTCAACGGGGTGCTGAGCCCCCCCCGCCTCACCCCAACACCCCCCTCTCTCCCTCGCAGCGGGGCCTGAGGCTACAGACCCAAGGTGAGCCGATTTCCCCCTTTTTTCCCCCAAAAAAAACAACACCCGCCCGCGGGGGGTGACGGCCGCGCTTTGGCTTCGCAGTACGAGCGGCTGAGGAAGGAGCTGGAGGGGCGCTTCCCCGGCATGCTGGACGTGGTGAGTTGGGGGGTTTTTAATTTTGGGGGGGGGTCCACGCACCCAGTGACCCCCCCCAGACCCTCTTAGGACCCCCCCACCCTGTAGAGCGGCCAGGGGACGCCGGAGGTGACAGGATGGTTCGAGGTGACGGTGGGCGGCCGCCTGGTGCACTCCAAGAAGGTGCGGGGGCGACGATGGTTTGGGGGGGGGGGACACCGAGACGACCCCCCCTGGGCTCCACAAGGGGGTTTTGGGGGGGTTTCTTCGTTTATTTTTCGTCCTGAGGGGATTTATGTAATGTTTTTTTTTTGGGGGGGGAGGAGAGGGCTCCGACGCACTGAATGGCACCCCTGAATTTGTCATTGTCTGCTTGACCCCCCCCAGAATGTCCTAATTTCATTCCCGGCAACCTTAAGTTCATTATTTTCTGCTGATAAAAAATAAAATGTCCCATTTTCCTTCCCTGTGCCCTTAAAAAAAATAGAAAAAGAGCTGTTTTCTATCCAAGCGCCCCCAAAACACGCTGTTTTCTATCCAGATGGCCTTAAACCTGCCGTTTTACCTCCGGGCACCCCCAAAACCCATTGTTCCCCCTCGGTGCACCCCCAAATCCCATTGTTTCCCCTAGGATCAACCCCAAACCCCATTGTTTCCCTCTGGGCCCCCCCAAACCCCACCATTCCCCCTCGGGTCATCCCCAAAACCCAATGTTTTTCCTCCAGGTACCCCCAAACCCCTCCATTCCCCCTCGGGGCACCCCCAAAACCCATTGCTTCCCCTTGGGGCCCCCCCAAACCCCACCATTCCCCCTCCAGACACCCCCAAACCCCATTATTCCCCCTCCGAGCACCCCCAAACCCCACTGTTCCCCCTCTGGGCACCCCCAAACCTCACCATTTCCCTTTGGGTCACCCCCAAACCCTCTTGTTCCCCCTTGGGTAACCCCTAAAACCCATTGTTTCCCTCTGGGCCCCCCCAAACCCCATTGCTTCCCCTCAGGGCACCCCCAAAACCCCACCATTTCCCCTTGGGTAACCCCCAAACCCCATTGTTTCCCTCTGGGCCCCCCCAAACCCCACCATTCCCCCTCAGGGCACCCCCAAAACCCATTGTTTCCCCTCAGCCCCCCCCTAAACCCCCAAATTTCCCCTCGGGACACCCTCCCAAGTGTCTTTCCCCCCCCAGAACGGCGACGGCTTTGTGGATAGCGATGCCAAGCTGCAGAAGATCGTAGCCGCCATCAAGGCCTCCCTGCCATAACCGCCGGCGGACGCCCCACCGGCCCTAACGAAGGTAATTTCGGCTCGGGGCCGGCGTGGGGGGGCCGTGCCGGAGCCCCACTGACCCCTTTGTCCCCCCCCAAAAAGCTCCACGAGCGTCTGCCTCGCTCGGGCCGGCCGAGCGCTCCATGACGGGAGCCGCCGAAACGTCCGCGGACACCGGGTGGTTTCCAGACCCTTTGCGCAGGATGCCGGCCGGAGGGAGGCGGACGGCCGTCGAGCTTCGCACCCCAGCTTCTTTAATTTTATTCTTTTTATTATTCGGATTCCTCGGGTTTGGGTTTTTTTTTTTTTCCTCCCCGCTGGTTTTGTGAGGCGGTCGCTCTCACTGGCAGCGTGCTGGGGCGAGCGATTCCGCCTTCATACGCACCCCTAAATCGCACAGAAAGCTTCTGCCGGGCTGAAACACAAGGAAATCAGGCTCAACATTCAAGATTTATTTGTTGGGCAGCGCTCCTGGCTTGGGTTTAATGAGGTATGAGACACGCAATTCTCAGGGCTTGCCTGAAATAACACGAATTTAACTTTTTTTTTCCCTCTCTGCCCAACAGCAGCTCGGCGGAGAGCTTCTGCTGTGCCGCCTCGGTTGCCTTCTGTAAGTGTGCCGCCGTTTGGGGACGTTTCTCAATAAAAAAAAAAAGTGTGGAAACTTTGAGCTGGGTTTTGCGGTCGCTGGGGTTTGGGCTCGGGGTTTGGCGGCTCTCCAGGCAGCAGAACCGCGGCGGAGCCTGGAAGCAGGGGGGAAATTTGTGAATTTGTCACCGCTTTGGAAACGGGGATCTGCTTCGGGATCTTCTCCACTCAAAGGGCTGCATTTACACCTAAAAAACAAAAACAAAAACAAGAAAATTGGGCAATCTCTCTGTGTTGCAGTTGTACTCGGGCTTCTCTGCGGTGGACGCGTGCCCTCTGGTGACAACAGCGAGGAGGCAGGCGCAGATTTATGTGTTAATGTCTCGTCCTCCTGCTTTTTCCCATGATTTTGCTTGAAGTTTTTGGAGCTGTGGAGGAGCAGGAGGCTGGACAGCTCTTGTGCTGGGCTTCTCCCTGCAGAATGGGGCAGGGAAATTAAAAATAAGGATTAATGATGCTCTGCGTTAGCCACCATGGGCGCGAGCCCTTGTGGTTTGTTGTTCCAGTGCCAACCCTCACTGAGGTAGTGATGGGGAGCAGAACTAATGTTTTAAATGTTAATGTGTTAGGAAAAGGTGTATGGAAAAACAAAATGTTAATGTGTGTGGAAAAAGACCGATTTTGGGGTGGATTTAGGGGGCGGAGGGCCCCGGCGCTCCCTTTGGCCACCCCTTGCTGCGGAGGTGACTCAGGGGGATGACGTGGCTGGCCGCAGGGCACCGAAAATCGGTGCGGTTTCGACATGTTTGGAAAAAAATTGTGGTGTCGTGGGAGAGGTGGGTGTGGGAGCCACATTCACAGCACACGCAATCCCCTTGGGTGGGGAGAGAGGCGGCGGCGCCATGCCTGGGGGCAGCCCCTGGGAGGGACACCGACCCCTGTCAACCCTCCGCGGCCCTGCCCCGGGCTTCCCACCGAGCCCTGAGGCCGTTTCACGCCGGTTTTGACACCGGGGAGAGGCTCGGGGAGGGCTCGGAGCTGCCCCGGGGCAGCCCCGCGGCGGGTCACAAGATGGCGCCGGGCCGCCATCACCTCAGCCGACCTCCCTCCCCCCTCCTCCTTCCCCCCCCCCCCCGGCGCGGTGCATGCCGGGTAAGGAGCCCCGCCGGGAGCCCGCCATTTTCTGTCAGGGCTGGCGGGAAAGGCGGGAAGGGAGCGAGCGCAGCCCCAGCGCCGCCGCGGGACTCCCAACGGCTCCAGCGGCCGCCGCCAGCCACGCACGTAGGTAAAGGCGGCGGGGGAGCGGCGCCGGGGCCGGTTCCCGGTTCCCGGTGGCGGCGGCGAGGGGGGGGGCGGCGGCGGCCGGGGGGGGCGGCTCGGCGCCGAGGTCGCCTGAGGAGACGCTGCCCCCAAGTCCCGCCTTCCGTGTGTGGCCGCCCGCTGATTGGCGGCGGGCGGCGGGCGAGCTGATTGGCCGCCGGGCCCCGCGGCGAGCCGCGAGGGGATTGGCTGCGAGGCGCGTCCGTCAGAGCGGGGAGTGGGCGGTGCGGCCGCGCTGCGGGCGGTTTGCGAACCGATTGGCCTCGCGGCGGCGGCCAATCAGGAAAGGGCTGGGTGGGAGGCACGTGGCTCCGCGCGGCCAATCGGGGCGCGGCGCCGCGGCGCGGGGGCTTCTGGGGGTTGTAGTGCCGGGCTGACAGGGAGGCCGGGGTAGACATGGCGGCGGGGCGCTGGCGGCGGCGGGGCCGCTCCCGGGGCCGTTCCCCGGGGCCCACCGGCGCCTTCTCGTCCCCAGCAGCCCCTAGCGAGCTCCCGGCATGGCCCGCACCAAGCAGACGGCCCGCAAGTCCACGGGCGGCAAGGCGCCGCGCAAGCAGCTGGCCACCAAGGCGGCCCGGAAGAGCGCCCCGTCCACGGGGGGCGTCAAGAAGCCCCACCGCTATAGGTAACGCCCAAAAAACGCACAAAACACCACAAAAATACCACAAAAACACCACAAAATCCACCCCAAGGAGACCGCTGCCGCCTCCAGTGGGTGCGATCTGGTCTGGATCCGGTGTGACTGCGGTTTTCCGGTGTAAACAGAGCCTCTTGTGTGAATCCGGTGCGAATCCGGTGTGAATCCGGTGTGAATGCGGTTTTCCCGTGTAAACAGAACCTCTGGTGTGACTTCGGTGTGACTCTGGCGTGAATCTTGTGTGACTCCGATGCAAATCTGGTGTGAATCTGGTGTGGATCCAGTGTGACTCCGGTTTTCCCATATAAACAGAACCTCCGGTGTGAATTCAGTATGATTCTGGTGTGACTCCGGTGTGAATCCAGTGTGACTCCAGTCCAAATCGTGTGCAAATCAGGTGTCACTCTGGTGTGAATCTGGTATGCCTGGGATGTGAATCCGGTGTGAGTCTGGTGTAACTCCAGTGTGAATCCGATCTGAATATGGTGTGGCTCTGGTGTGAATCCAGTGTGACTCCAGTGCAAATCAGGTGTGACTCCAGTGTGAATCTGGTAATGCTGGGATATGAATCCGATGGGAGTCTAGTGTGAATTCGTCGTGAGTCTGGCGTGACTCCGGTGCGACTGGGGTGCGAATCCGGTGTGACTCCGGTGTGGCTCCGGTTTCCCCGTGCAGGCCGGGCACCGTGGCACTGCGGGAGATCCGGCGGTACCAGAAGTCGACGGAGCTGCTGATCCGCAAGCTGCCCTTCCAGCGCCTGGTGCGCGAGATCGCGCAGGACTTCAAGACCGACCTGCGCTTCCAGAGCGCCGCCATCGGCGCGCTGCAGGTGGGCGCTGTCGCGATAGGGGCGGGGCGATAGTGGGGCGATATTGGGGTGATACCGGGGTGAAAATATCAGGGCGGTGTGGGGGTGATATTGGAGTGATGTTGGGGCGATATTGGAGGGATGTCGGGGCGATATCGGGGCGATATCAGGGTGATATTGCGATATCGGGGTGATATCAGGGCGATATCGTGGTGATATCAGGGCGATATCGCGGCGATATCCTCCCCAACCCCCCGTCATCCACCCCCTTTTCCCCCCCCGACCCCCAAACCCCCTTCATCACCCCCTCCCGCTGCCCCCCACCCTAATTAACCCCCCCTTTTTTAATTATTTCCCCCCCCCCCTGCAGGAGGCCAGCGAGGCGTACCTGGTGGGGCTGTTCGAGGACACCAACCTCTGCGCCATCCACGCCAAGAGGGTCACCATCATGCCCAAGGACATCCAGCTGGCGCGGCGCATCCGCGGCGAGCGGGCTTAGCACCCCCCCGGGGGGGGGTCCTCAGGGTGGGGGGGGGTCCCAGGGGGCTTCTGGGGCTTTTTTGCCCCCCCCCAGGGCGAAAAAAAAAAATCCCCGCTCGGAGCTCTCCCGCAGGCAGAACCCGAGCCACACACACACACACAAACAAAAACTTGGTGGTTTTTTTGGGGTTGTTTTCCTTTTTTTTTGTACACTTTTTTTTTCCTTTCCGAGCTGCGAAAAAATAGGTAATTTTTTTTTTTTTTTTTTTTTTTTGGGTGGGGGGGGGGGGTGGGATATTTTTTGAAAGAACCCGGTTTTGTACACGAAAAAAAAAAAAATCACGGGGGGGGGGGGGGGTGGGCGTGGAGAGGGGAGCTCCGGGATTTCGTGCTCGTGCCCCGAGGGGGGGGCCACGATCCCCCCCCACATCCCCCCCCCACACCCCCAAACCTGCGTCCCCATCTCCCCCCCCCGCGGGGCTGACGGAATGAATTAAAAAAACCCTAAATATTAACCGAGCCTTTTTTCTTTCCTCGCCAAAACCCCAAAAAACGGGGAGTTTTGGGTCCCTTTTTGCCGATTTCTTTATTTTTTTGTCCCTTTCCCTTTTCAGGGGGGGGGTTTTGGGGCGGATTTACCCCCCCGGGGGGGGGCGCTGACGTGATTGCTGCTGACACCCCGGCGTTAATTTTAGCGGTGGCCCCGCGTTAGTCACCCTAAGCGGGATTACGGGGCCGGGTGGCACCTGGGGACGTTGCCCCCCCCCTAAAAAAAAACCCGGGGGGGGCACGTCTTTAACAGAAATTTTGGGGTTCGCTGCTTAAAAACTTCAAAAACCTTAAAAAAATCGTTAAAAATGCATGTTTTTTATCAATATTTGTGCCTAAATTGACTTAATTGGGGTTTTTCCTAAAAATAATTGATCCTGACCCCCCCCAGGCACAGCTGCCCCCCCCCCGCAGGCCCCCCCCAATTTTGGGGTGCTCCCCAAGGACCCCAAGAAGGTGACTTGGTTACAAGGTGCTGGCAAAGGGACCTGTGTGTCCTCCCCCCCCGAATTTTTGGGGTGTAATCGGGCGTTTTTGGGGTTCGGCCTCTGCAGGGGCAGGATTCAAGTTTTAAAGGTTCCAAAATAGCCCGGGGGGGGGACTGGGGGGGGGCGGTTTGGACACGGGGGGGGGTCTGGGGGGGCTTCACCCGCTGAGGTGGGGCCCCCAAAATTTGGGGTGAAAGCTGCGGGTTTTGGGACGCCGGCTTTTTGGTGACACCTCAGCCAATTTGGGGAGCCCCCCCCCCAAAAAAAAATTAATAAATTCGGGGCCCCCCCCACGCCATCCCAACCCCCCCCCGGGGTTCATCCAGCCCCGGGGCTGAGCACGGAGACCCCAAAACCCCCCCAATTTTTGGGGTGCCCAGGTGGGAAGGGGGGAGGGGGGGGGCACGGGCGGCCCCCGCCCCCATCTGCGCCGCCCGTGCCCCCCCCCCCCCCGGTGAAGGATTAGGGTTAATCAGCCCCAAATCCGCGCGTCTGAAAAACAAACTAATCAGCCCCCCCCCCCCGGCTGCTGCCCGCGTGGGCTGGGGGGGGGGCACAGTGGGGGCTGGGGGGGGCTGCGATGGGGTTTGGGGGGGTTATAGTGGGATTTGGGGGGGTTGTACTGGGATTTGGGGGGGTTATACTGGGATTTGGGGGGTTGTACTGGGATTTTGGGGGGTTATACTGGGATTTGGGGGGGTATAATGGGATTTGGGGGGGTTGTACTGGGGTTTGGGGGGGTTATACTGGGATTTGGGGGGTTGTATTGGAATTTGGGGGGGGTTCACTGGAATTTGGGAGGGTTTACTGGAGTTTGGGGGGGCTCCACTGGGGTTTGGGGGGGTCATACTGGGATTGGGGGGGTTGTACTGGGATTTTGGGGGGGTTATACTGGGGTTTGGGGGGGTATAATGGGATTTGGGGGGGTTGTACTGGGGTTTGGGGGAGTTATACTGGGATTTTGGGGGGGGGCACACCACTTTGGGGGGGTTCATTGGGATTTGGGGGGGTTGTACTGGGGTTTGGGGGGGTTATACTGGGATTTGGGGGGGTTCACTGGGACTTGGGGCTGAGCAAAGCCCCTGGGGGGGTCCCACAACGCCCCCCCCCCCCCGTGCTGCTCTCAGGACCCCCCCCAAACGCTGCCCCCCCCCGGGGGTCCCGGCTGTCCCCGCGTGTCCCCGGCTCAGACACCGCAGCTGTCCCTGGGATTAACCCCTCCGGGGGGGAGGGGGGGGCACATTTTGGGTCCCCCCCCCTCCCCATAACCCCCCCCCACAGCCCCCATGGGCCCCCCGGGGCCCCTTTCCCAAATCCCGCAGGATTGACCCCAAAACCGCCAGCCCCTTCGTTAGCCCTACCGAGCGGGCAGCGGGGCGTAATTAGCGTGGGGGGGGGCTCCTTATAACCCCCCCACCCGATAAAATCCTCCCCCCCCCCAGGATAATTAATTAACCAGCACTAATTAACTAATTTTGGGGTGAGCACACCCCAAAACCCCCACCCTATATGGGGGGGGGGGGGGGGCGTGCAGGGTGCCCCCCCCGCGTTAATTGCCGGCAGCGGGGGATTAGCTGGGGGGGGGGGGCAATGTCACCCCCCCGGGGATTAGTGGCGGGGTGGGGGGGGGTTGGGGGGGTGGGGGGGGGGCGGTGTCGGCCCTATTTAAGGCTCCCCCCGGCGCGGGGACGCCTTCCCCGCCGCCAGCAGGGCCCCCGCTGCAGGTGGGTGGGGGGCAATTTGGGGTGGGGGGGGCAATTTGGGGTGGGGGGGGACCTTGGGGTGGGGGCAATTTGGGGTTGGGGGGGCAATTTGGGGTTGGGGGGGCAATTTGGGGCAGGGGGGACCTGGGGTGGGGGCAATTTGGGGTG
This sequence comes from Aythya ferina, assembly GCF_964211825.1. NCBI lineage: Eukaryota > Metazoa > Chordata > Aves > Anseriformes > Anatidae > Aythya > Aythya ferina. The sequence goes on from NC_140332.1 coordinate 225,369, forward strand.
GGGGGGACCTTAGGGTGGGGAGGACTTTGGGGTTGGGGTGTCTTTGGGTGGGGGCTGCTTGGGGAGGGGGGCACATCGCGGTGGGGGGGGTACTTTGGGGAGGGGACAATTTGGGGAGGGGGCAGCGGTGCAAGGCAGGTGGCGCGGCCCTGCTGTCCCTAGGAGAAGGTCCCTGTCCCCCCCTCAAAGGGTCCCTGTCCCCCCCCCAAAAAAAAAAATCCCTGTCCCCCCCCCGAGGGTCCTTGTCCCCCTGCTGCAGCACCGTGCCGTGCAACCCTGCACCGTGCAATTTTGCACCGTGCAATTTTGGGCTGTGCAATCGTGCACCGTGCTGTGCTACCTTGCACCGTGCCGTGCTGCACCGTGCAACCCTGCACCGTGCAATTTTGCACCATGCCGTGCAATTTTGGGCTGTGCAATCCTGCCCCGTGCTGTGCTACCTTGCATTGTGCCGTGCTGCACCGTGCAATCCTGCCCTGTGCTGTGCAATCTCGTGCCGTGCTACCTTGCACCGTGCCCTGCAATGCTGCACCGTGCAATCCTGCACCCTGCCATGCAATCCTGCACCATGCCCTGCAATCCTGCCCTGTGCCGTGCTACTTTGCTCCATGCCATATTGCACCATGCAATTCTGCACTGTGCTGTGCAACCTCGTGCCATGCGACCTTGCACCGTGCCATTTTGCACCCTGCCATGCAACCTTGTGCCATGCAATCCTGCCCTGTGCCGCGCTACCTTGCACCATGCAGCACTACCTTTCCCCATGCCATGCTGCACCATGCAATCCTGCCCCGTGCCATGCAACCTCGTGCCATGCTACCTTGCACCGTGCCATTTTGCACCATGCAATTCTGACCCTGTGCCGTGCAATCCTGCCCCGTGCTGTGCTACCTTGCACCATGCAATTCTGCACCCTGCCATGCAATGTTGTGCCCTGCAATCCTGCCCCGTGCCGTGCTACCTTGCACCATGCCATGTTGCACCGTGCAATTCTGCACTGTGCTGTGCAACCTTGTGCCATGCTACCTTGCTCCATGCCGTGCTGCACCGTGCAATCCTGCCCCGTGCCCTGCAATCTCGTGCTGTGCTACCTTGCCTCGTGCCCTGCAACCCTGCCCCGTGCCACGCGTGACCCCGTGTCCCCCCCCCCCCCCAGCAGCTGGCCCCAGCTCGCCTCGGCAGCACCCGGGCTCGGCGCGAGGGAGCCCCCCCGGAGCACCCGGAGCACCCGGAGCACCCGGAGCACCCGGAGCATGATGTCCTACATCAAGCAGCCCCACTATGCCGTCAACGGGCTCACCCTGGCCGGGCCGGGCATGGACCTGCTGCACTCCGCCGTGGGCTACCCCGGTGAGCAGGGGCTTCCTCAGGGGGGGTTGCACAAAGGGTTTTGCATGGGGGGTTGCACAAAAGGGTTGCACGAAGGGTTTTGCACAGAGGGGTTGCATAGGGGTATTGCACGGGGGGTTGCACGCGGGGTTTTGCACAGGGGGGTTGCATGAAGGGGTTGCACAAAGGGTTTTGCACAGAGGAGTTGCACGGGGGGGTTGCACGCAGGGTTTTGCACTGGGGGGCATTGCACAGGGGGTTGCACACAGGGATTTGCACTGAGAGGTTGCATGGGGGGGGTTGCATGCAGGGATTTGCACAGGGGGGTTGCACAGGGGGGGTTTGTGCAAGGAGGCTGCACACAGGGTGTTGCACAGAGGGTTTGCACGGGCACGTTGGACAGAGGGTTTGCACGGGAGGTTGCACAGCTTTACACGAGGAGCTTTGCACAAGGCAGTTGCACAGGGTGAGGGGGTGCATGCAGTTTTGCATGGCGTGCTTGCACGGAGGGGCTTGCACAGAGGGGTCCCCTCCCTGGCCCTGTGTTTTCCCTTGGGTGAGAAGGGTCTGGGGGTGTGCAGCAGCTTGGGGGGGACGTGGGGGGCTCACCAGGGTGTCCCTGACCCCCCCCCCCCCATTTGCAGCCACGCCGCGGAAGCAGCGCCGGGAGCGCACCACCTTCACGCGGGCGCAGCTGGACATCCTGGAGGCGCTCTTCGCCAAGACGCGCTACCCCGACATCTTCATGCGCGAGGAGGTGGCCCTCAAGATCAACCTCCCCGAGTCCCGCGTGCAGGTGAGCCCGGGGAGGGGGTCCACACGCCCCTGGGTGTGCAAAAAAAGGGGTCCTGCACGCTCGTTTGTGTGCATGAGGAAGGGTTCTGCTTGCGCACACGTGTGCACAAGGAGGGGTCCTGCATGGACCTGTGTGTGTGCAAAGAGGGGTCCTGCTTGCACCCACGTGTGCACAAAGAGGGGTTCTGCTTGCACCCACGTGTGCACAAGGAGGGAGGGGTGACGCACACACTCACGTGTGCGCAAAGAGGGATTGTGCACGCACCCACGTGTGCACACAGAAGGGTCCCGCACGCTCCTGGGGGTGCACAGAGACCCTGCATGCACCCGAGTATGCAAAAAGAGGGGTCCTGCATGCTCCTGGGTGTGCACAAAGAGGGGTCCTTCATGCACCCAAGTGTGCACAAGGACACAGGGGTGCTGCACGCTCCTGGGTGTGCACAAGGAGGGATCCTGCTTGCACCCACGTGTGCACAGAGGGATCCTGCAAGGGCGCGCACACCATACCATGCACACGGCCGAGGGGGGGGGCATGCAAGGGAACAACCCCGTGCCCCCCACCCTCACCTCGTCCCCCCCCCCACACCCCCAAACCCCCCCCCCCAGGTGTGGTTCAAGAACCGCCGCGCCAAGTGCCGGCAGCAGCAGCAGCAGAGCAGCGGCCAGGCCAAGGCTCGGCCCGCCAAGAAGAAGAGCTCGCCGCCCCGCGAGGCGCCCCCCGACGCCGGGGGGGCCGGACCCTACAGCCCCCCACCCACCGGCCCCTCCGGCACCCCCAGCTCCGCCGCCGGCGCCACCGTCTCCATCTGGAGCCCGGCTTCCATCTCGCCCGTGCCGGACCCCTTGGCCACCGCGGCCGCGCCGGGGTTGCCGCGCTCGGCGCCGTTCCCCGCTTCCTACGGCCAAGCGGGGGGCTACGGGCAAAGCTACCCCGGCTCCGCTGCTTATTTCGGGGGCCTGGACTGCAGCTCCTACCTCTCGCCCATGCACCCGCAGCTGGGGGCACCCGGCGCGGCGCTGAGCCCCTTGGGGGCCCCCTCCGTGGGCGCCCACCTCGCCCCCTCGCCCGCCGGTTTGGCCGGCCAAGGTTACGGCGCCGCCGGGCTGGGTTTTGGCACCGTGGATTGCCTGGACTACAAGGACCAGGCGGGCTCCTGGAAGCTCAACTTCAACGCCGCCGACTGCCTGGACTACAAGGAGCAGAGCTCCTGGAAGTTCCAGGTCTTGTGAGGAGGAGGGGGGGCGCCCGGCCCCGCCGCGGGGGTGCCAAGGGGGGCCCCAGGGTGCCCCCGGGCACGGGTGCGGCACGGGGAGAGCCCTGGGGACGGAGCAGCGCCGTGGCACGGGGTGGCCCCTGGTTTTTGGGTGGCCCCTGGCTTTTGGGTGTCCTCTGTTTTTTGGGTGTCCCCCAGCCTTTGGGTGTCTTCTGTTTTTTGGGTGTCCCCTGGTTTTTGGGTGCCCCCCAGCCTTTGGGTGCCCCCGTGGCCAAGGGTGTCCCCATGGCACGGAGAGACCCCATGGCACGGAGAAATCCTGCACGAAAAATCCCGTTATGGACCATCCCCATGGCCGAGAGCATCCCCCAAACTTTGGGTGTCCCCCAAACTTTGGGTGTCCCCCGAGCTTTGGGTGTCCCCCAGGTTTTGGGTGTCCCCCGGGTTTTGGGTGTCCCCATGGCACCGAGCACCCCGAAGGCCAAGAGGGACCCCGTGGCACGGAGCAGCCCCATGGCACGGAGAATTCCTACACGGAGTAGCCCTTTAGGGACCCTCCCCATGGCAAGGAGCAGCCTTGCAACAAGGAGTATCCTTGCAACAAGGAGCAGCCCTGCAACAAGGAGCAGCCTTGCAACTCGGAGCATCCTTGCAACACAGAGCATCCTTACAACTCGGAGCATCCTCGGAGCATGGGGTGTCCTCATAGTCTGGGCTGTCCCTGCAGCATGGAGCAAATCTTGCAACAAGGAGCATCGCTGCTACTTGGAGTATCTTGGCAGCTCAGAGCCCGCTTGGAACTCAAAGCCTCCTTGCAACTCGGAGCATCCTAGGAGTATCAAAAAACCTTGCAACATGGAGTATCCTTACAACAAGGAGCATCCTTGCAACATGGAGTATCCCCGCAGCATGCAAGCATCCTTGCAACTCAGAGCATCCTTGTAGCAAGGAGTATCCCTGAAACTCAGAGCACCTTTGCAACTCGGAGAATCCTTGTAGCACAGAGCATCCTTGCAACACAGAGCATCCTTACAACATGGAGTATTCTTGCAACAAGGAGCATCCTTGCAGCAAGGAGCACCCCTGAAACTCAGAGCACTTTTGCAACTCGGAGAATCCTCGTAGCACAGAGCATCCTTACAACACGGAGCATCCTTACTACTTGGAGCATCCTCATAGCACGGAACATCCTTGCAACTCGGAGCACCCTTGCAACACGGAGCATCCTTACAACAAGGAGCATCCTTACAACAAGGAGCATCCTTACGACACGGAGCATCCTCGTAGCACGGGATGTCCTTGCAACAAGGAGCCCCCTTACAACCCAGAATACCCTTACAACCCGGAGTACCCTTACAACCTGGAGTACCCTTACAACTCAGAGCCCCCCCGCCGTGCCCCAGCTGCCCAGCACGGCACTGAGCCCCCCCTCGCCTCCCCTGGATGCCCCCATCCCCCGCTGCGCCCCCCACCCTTTGGGCGGCCGCCCCCCACCCTCATTTCTCCCCATGTCCCCCCCCCCCCCGTAGCTGCACCCGTGTCCCCCCCCCCCCCCCAGCCGCCGGGGGGGCTGCGCAGAGCTGAGGAGGAAAGGAAAGGCTTCAAGAAACGAAATCGTAATTAAAAAAAAGTGGAAAAATGGAAAAAAAAAAGAAAAAAGGAGGGGGCGCTCCCCCCCCCCCGCCTCTCGCTCATTAACGAGGGGGGGGCTCATTAATGAGGGGGGGCTGCAGGTGCTTGCTCCTTGTTCCCCATCCCTTTAGCAACTGGGGGGGGGGTGCTCCTTTTGGGGGCAAATTAGGGGGATTTGGGGCCTGGGGGTGCCCCGGCGCTAATTAGGGAGCGGTAATTAACGGCCACGTGCAGGCCTGGTATGGAAAAAAAAATAAGGGGGGGGGGGGACGGAAAAAAAACTGCTTTGCCCTTTAACCCCTAAATCCGCCCCGAAATGGCTCCGCAAATCCGCCGGGCGCTGAGCCCGGGCTGTGGGAGGCCGGGGGGGGGCCGGGGGGGTGCCCTTGGGTTGGGGGGGGGGTCCTTGAGCCCTGGGGGGGGTCCTTGTGCCTTGGGGGGGGTCTTTGCATTTGGGGGGGCTTTTTGCACCCTGGGGGGGGGCTCCTTGCACCCTGGGGGGGCTCCTTGCACCCTGGGGGTCTTTGCATTTGGGGGGGGGGTTTGCATTTTTGGGGGCTTTTTGCACCCTGGGGGGCTTTGCACTTTGAGGGCCTTTGCATTTTGGGGTCCTATTTTATTATTATTATTTTTTTTGGGGGGGGGGCTGTGCACTTTGGGGTCCGTGTATTTAAATGGGGGGGGGGGGCTCCCCAACACTCATGGGGGCCATGCATAGACTGGGGGGGGGGCGCTCAGTGCTTCAGGCCCCCCCTGACGCAATGAGGGGTGCGGGCTGGGGGTCCCAGGGGGGGTGTGAATGTGGGGGGGGGGGGACACAATTCCTGGCCCCCCCCCCCCCCCAAAGGTTAACCCAGGACCTCTCCGGGCGCCAGCCGGGCAGATGGAGCCTAATCCGGGTTTAGCCGCGGGGGGGGGGCAGAGAAGAGGGTTAAGCCCGGTTTAACGGCCCTAATGAGGGGGATAAGGAAAGGGGAGGGGGGCTGCGGGGGGGGTGCACGACCCTGCCCCCCCCCACCCCCCCCCCAGGGGATGGGGACACGGGGACACGGGGACGGGCACGTCCAGGCCGGCACCGACGCCACGCGGCGTGGGGACGCGGCTGGGGGGGGCGCACGGATGAGTGTGCAAGGCGTGGGGGGAGTGTGCAAGGGGGTTGCACGCTGGTGCAGGGCGCCTTGCACGCGTGCACGGGGGGGGGCACAGCTCCTTGCACGCGTGTCCGGGGGTGTGCTGCTCGTTGCACGCGCGTGCGAGGTTGCACGGTGCATTGCACGCGTGCACGGGGTGCACAGGCTGTTGCACGCGCGTGCAAGGTCACACGACTCCTTGCACACGTGCACAGGGGTGCAGAGCCCATTGCACACATGCACAAGCATGCACAGCCCCTTGCACGCACATGCAACGTTGCACAGCCCCTTGCACATGTTCAAAGGCGTGCACAGCCCTTTGCACACACATTCTAGGTCACACAGCCCCTTGCACACGTGCACAGGGGTGCAGGGCCCATTGCACACATGCACGGGGGTGCACAGCTGATTGCACTCACGTGCAAGCTTGCACATCCCCTTGTACGCATGCACAGGTGTGCACAGCCCCTTGCACACACATTCGAGGTTGCACAGCCCCTTGCACACGTGCACAAGCGTGCACAGCCCCTTGCACACACCTACAAGGTTGCACATCCCCTTGCACACACATGCAAGGTTGCACAGCCCTTTGCACACTTGCACAGGTGTGCACAGCCCCTTGCACACACATTCACGGTTGCACAGCCCCTTGCACACACGCGTGCACCACCCCTGCACCCCAGCCCCCATCCTGCCCCCCCCCACTCAAGGGAAACCGAAACTGTCCCCGCGTCCCTGTCCCCCCCCCGTGGAGCCCATAAAAGCAGGGAACGGAGCCCAGTGCCTCCCAGTGCCTCCCAGTGCCTCCCAGTGCCTCCCAGTATGCTGTCCCCCTGGCTCGCCATGCCCTGGCTGCTGCTGGTGGCCCAGACGCAGGCGGGTGAGTTGGGGGTCCGGGGTTTTTGGGGGTCCCTATTTGCACCGTGGGACCCCAACGGGGGTCGGGGGACCCCAGTCTGGCCCAGTTAGGGCTCTGGGGGCCCCAGTTAGGGCTCTGGGGGCCCCTTTAGGGGGGTAGGACCCCAAGGAGGGCGTTGAGACCCCCCAGGAGCTTGTAGGGACCCCAATGAGGGTCTTGGGGACCCCAGGGGGGGGATGTTGGGACCCCAAGAAGGGTTGGGGAGGGTCCCATTGAGGGTCTTGGGGACCCCTGGGGAGTGTTGGGGACCCCAAGGAGGGCACTGAGACCCCCAGGAGCTTGTGGGGACCCCAATTAGGGTCTTGGGGACCCCGGGGGGGGTGTTGGGACCCCAAGAAGGGTTGGGGGGGGTCCCACTGAGGGTCTTGGGGACCCCAGGGGGGTGTTGAGACCCCCCCCAGGAGCTTGTAGGGACCCCAATTAGGGTCTTGGGGACCCCAAGGGGGCGTTGAGACCCCCCAGGAGCTTGTAGGGACCCCATTGAGGGTCTTGGGGACCCCAGGGGGGGGTGACCCTGGCCGCCCCCTCTCCCCCAGGACACAACCGGGAGCTGCTGCGGGCGCAGGCGCTGCGGGCGCTGCGGGGGCCGGGGGGGGCCGGGGGGGGGACCCCCGTGGGGGGGTCCCTGCAGCAGCCCCTCGACCACTTCGACCCCCTGGAGGGCCGTGTCCTCACCCAGGTAGGGATATGGGGCCGGGGGGGGGGGGGTCGGGGGGGGCACGTGGCTCGTGTGCCCCCCCCCAGACCCCCCCCCCCCCGATGTCCCGCAGAGGTTTTGGGTCAATGAGGAGTTTTGGGATCGCCCGGCTGGCCCCGTGTTCCTCGTGGTCGGGGGGGAGAGCGCCCTGAGCCCCCTGGTGCTGCGGGGGGGTAAGGGGTGGGATTGGGATTGAGATTGGGATTGGGGTTGGGATTGGGATTGGGATTGGGGTTGGGGATGGGATTGGGATTGGGGTGGGGATGGGATTGGGGTTGGGATTGGGATTGGGATTGGGGTGGGGATGGGATGGGGATGGGATTGGGATTGGGATTGGAATTGGGGATGGGATTTGGGATGGGATGGAATTGGGGATGGGATTGGATGGGGATTGGGATGGGATTGGGATTGGATGGGGATGGGATTTGGGATGGAGATGGGGATGAGGATGGGGATGGGATGGGATTTGGGATGGGAATTGGGATTAGGGTGGGGATGGGATTTGGGATTGGGATGGCATGGGATTTGTGATTGGGATTTGGGATTGGGATGGGGATGGGATGGGGATGGGATTGGATTGGATTGGGATGGGATTGGGGTGGGATTGGATTTGGGGGTTATGGAGGTGGGATGGGGAGGGATTTGGGGTCAGATTAGGGTGGGATTGGGGTGGGGATGGGGATGAGGATGTCCCCGTCCCCGTCCCCGTCCCCGTCCCCGTCCCGCGGGTGCCAGGCCATGTGGTGGAGCTGGCCCGGCAGCACGGGGCCCTGCTGCTGGCCCTGGAGCACCGCTTCTACGGGGACAGCCGGGGGCCAGCGGGGCCGGGGGGGGCCGAGCTGCGCTTCCTCTCCAGCCAGCAGGCGTGAGCGGGGGGCTGGGGCTGGGGCCGTGTCCCCTGGGTGTCCCCTGGGTGTCCCCTCACTGTGCCCTGGGTGTCCCCTGAGTGTCCCCTGGGTGTCATCTTGGTGACCCCTTCAAGTCCCCTTCAAGTACCCTGGGTGTCCCCTGGGTGACCCTTGGGTGCCCCCTGGGTGTCATCTTGGTGTCCCCTGGGTGACCCCTGGGTGTCCCATTCATGACCCCTGGGTGACCCCTGGGTGTCCCTTGGGTGTCCCCTGGGTGTCCCCTGGGTGACCCCTGGGTGTCCCTTGGGTGTCCCCTGGATGACCCCTGGGTGTCCCTTGGGTGTCGCCTGGGTGTCCCCTCACTGTGCCCTCGGTGTCCCCTGAGTGTCCCCTGGGTGTCCCCTGGGTGTCTCCTTAATGTCCCCTGGGTGTCATCTTGGTGTCCCCTGGGTATCCCCTCACTGTGACCTGGGTGTCCCCTGGGTGACCCCCTCAAGTCCCATGGGTGACCCCTGGGTGTCCCCTGGGTGTCCCCTTCATGTCTCCTGGGTGTCATCTTGGTGTCCCTTGGGTGTCATCTGGGTGTCCCCTGGGTGTCCCCTCACTGTGCCCTGGGTGTCCCCTTCATGTCCCCTGGGTGTCCCCTGGGTGACCCTTGGGTGCCCCCTGGGTGCCCCCTCTCCATCCCCTTGCTGTCCCCTCATTGTCCCCTCACTGTCCCCTTTCTGCCCCCTCTCTGTCCCCTCTCTGCCCCCCCTGTGTCCCCTCTGTCCCCCCCCCAGCCTGGCTGACCTGGCCTCCTTTCACCTCCACGTCACCCGCGCCTGGGGGCTGAGCCCCAACCACACCTGGGTGGCTTTTGGGGGGTCCTACGCGGGCGCCCTCGCCGCCTGGGCGCGCCTCAAGGTGGGTGCCCCCCACCCCGCCGGGGGGGTCGGGTCACCCCGTGTGTCCCCCCCCCCCCAACGCTTTCCCCTGCCTCAGTTTCCCCACCTGGTGTCGGCGGCCGTGGCGTCGTCTGCGCCCGTCCGGGCTCAGGTTGACTTCGCGGGATACAATCGTGTGAGACCCCAGTCCTGACCCCAAAGACACCAAATCTGACCCCAAAGACTCCAAATCCTGACCCCAAGCCCCCAAATCTGACCCCAAAGACACCAATCTGACCTCAAAAACACAAATCTGACCCCAAAGACCCCAAATCCTGACCCCAAACCCTAAAATCTGACCCCAAAGACACCAAATCTGAACCCAAACCCCAAAATCTGACCCCAAAGACCCCAAATCCTGACCCCAAACCCTAAAATCTGACCCCAAAGACACCAATCTGACCTCAAAAACACAAATCTGACCCCAAAGACCCCAAATCCTGACCCTAAATCCCAAATCCTGACCCCAAAGACCCCAATCCTGAACCCAAGCCCTGAAATCTCAGCCCCAAACCCCAAATCCTGACCCCAAGCCCCCAAATCTGACCCCAAAGACCCCAAATCCTGCCCCAAACTTCAACCCTACAATGTGTTCTGACCCCCAAACCCCCAATCCTGACCCCAAACCCCCCAATCCTGACCCCATTAACCCTTTGTTGCCCACCTGCAGGTGGTCTCTGTCGCCCTCTCCAGCCCTGATGTGGGGGGGTCCCCAGAGGTGGGTCCTGGAGGGGCTGGGGACAGGGACTGCGGACAGGGTTAGGGGACAAGGACTGGGGACAGGGTTGAGGAACAAGGGTTAGGGGTCAAGGGCTGGTGACAGGGCTTGGGGACAGGGTTTGGGGACAGGGTTTGGGGACAAGATTAGGGGACAGGGTTTGGGGACAAGGCTTTGGGACAGGATTTGGGGTCAAGATTAGGGGTCAGGACTTGGGGACAGGGCTTTGGGACAAGGGTTGGGGACAAAATTAGGGGTCAGGACTTGTGGACAGAGCTTGGGGACAGGATTTGGGGGCAAGATTAGGGGACAGAGCTTGGGGACAGGATTTGGGGACAAAATTAGGGGTCAGGACTTGGGGACAGCACCGTCCCCAGGCAGGACACCCCCCCCCCTTCCCCGTGCCCCCGCAGTGCCTGGCGGCGGTGAGCGCTGCCTTCGGGGCTCTGGACGCGCGGCTGCGGGGCCGGCGGCTGGCGGAGGTGACGGGGGCCATGTCCTGCTGCCACCCCCCCCGGGACCCCGGGGACCGCGCGCTGCTGGCCGAGAACGTGGCCGACGTGGTGGCGGGGACGGTGCAGTACAACGGGCTCCTGCCCGCCGCCTCGGTGGCCTCCCTGTGCCGTGCCATGACCGACGGCCGCCGCGGCTCGCCCTACCGCAGGCTGGGGGCCGTCGTCAAGGTGGGGAGGGCAGGACCCCCCCCCCATATCCCCTATATCCCACCGGGCCCCGTGGCGCCTTCCTAGTGCGCTCGGCTGCACCCCTCGTGGGCTGCTTCACCCCACTGTGCCCCCTTGCACCCCCTTGTACCCCCTTGCACCCAGTTGCACCCTGTCCCATTGCACCCCATTGCACCCCACTGCACCCCCTTAAGCCCCCTGACACCCCCTTACACCCCACTGTGCCCCCCTGCATCCCCTTGCACCCCATTATACCCCCTTACACCCCACTGTACCCCATTGCATCCCCTTGCACCCAGTTGCACCCCATCCCATTGCATCCCATTGCACCCCCTTGGGCCCCACTGCACCCCTTGTACCCAATCAAGCCCCACCCCATTGCACCCCATTACACCCCATTGTACCCCCTTACACCCCTCTGCACCCCATTGCACCCCACTGCACCCTATGCACCCCATTGCACCCTGCTGCACCCCCTTATACCCCCTTGCACCCCCTTGCACCCCACTGCACCCCATTGCACCCTGCTGCACCCTGTGCACCCTGTGCACCCCCTTACACCCCCCTGCACCCCATTGCACCCCGCTGCCCGGCTCAGCACGGTGCCATCGGGGTGCCCTAACCCCCCCCCCAGGCCTTTTTGCGCCGGGGGGGGCAGCCGTGCACCCCCAGTTCCCGCCGGGCGCTGCTGCGGGAGCTGCGGGGCCCGGGGAGCGCGGGCGGCAGCCGGCCCTGGCTCTTCCAAACCTGCACCGAGTTTGGCTTCTGTGAGCACGGGGAGGGCTGGGGAGGGGGGTTGGGGGCTCCTGGACCCCCCCCAGTGACCCCTGGCCCCCCCAGACCCCAGCTGCGAGGATGCTGCTTGTCCCTTCTCCCGCTTCCAGACGCTGCGGGCACAGCTCAGCCTCTGTGCTGCTGCCTTTGGCATCTCCCCGGCGCGGGTGCGAGAGGCTGCTGCTGCCACCAACGGCTTCTACGGGGCCGCACGCATCCAGGCCCCGCGGCTCCTCTTCGTCAATGGTGTGGCACGGCGTGGCACGGCATGGCATGGCATGGCACGGAGCAGCACGGCATTGCATGGCATTGCATGGCATTGCACGGTGCAACAGGGCATGGCACAGTGCAGCGCAGCATTGCATGGTGCAGCGCGGCATTGCACAGTGCAGCAAGGCATGGCACAGTGCAGCACGGCATTGCATGGAGCAGCACAACATTGCATGGCATTGCACGGTGCAGCACGGCATGGCATGGCATTGCATTGTGCAGCACGGCATGGCATGGTGCAGCACAGCATGGCATGGCATGGCACGGCACAGTGCAGCATGGCATTGCACAGTGCAGTACAACATTGCACAGTGCAGAACAAAATTGCATGGCATTGCACTGTGCAACATGGCATTGCACGGCCCGGTGTAGCATGACAATGCATGGCATGGCACAGTGCAGCATGGCATGGCACGGTGCAGCACAACACTGCATGGCATTGCATGGTGCAGCACAATGTTGCATGGCATTGCAAAGTGCAGCATGGCACGGCACGGTGCAGCATGGCATGGCACGGTGCAGCATGGCATTGCACAGCACAACTCAGCGCAGCCTGGTGCATCGTGGCACAGCACGGCATCGCACAGCACGGTGTAGCACAGCACTGCACGGTGCAGCACAGTGCATGGCCTTGCACCTTGCATGGTGGCACGGTGGCCTTACACACGCATAGCGCATGGTGCACGGCAGCACAGTGACCTTGCACGGTGCATGGCAGCAGTGTGCACGGTGGCCTTGCACGTTGCACGATGACCTTGCACGTTGCACAATGGCCTTGCACGGTGCACGGTGGCCCTGTCCGGGTGCCCCCCCTCATTGACCCCCCCCTGCAGGCGCCCTGGACCCCTGGCACGTGCTGAGCGCTGGGGGGGGCCGCCGGGGGGTGCTGATTGCGGGGGCCTCGCACTGTGCGGACATGGCCCCCCCCCGGCCCGGGGACCCCCCAGCACTGATGGCCGCCCGCCAGGTGAGCAGGGACGGGGGGGGGAGACATGGGAGGGGGCACAGGACACATGGGGGGGGACTAGTACTGATGGCCCCCCCCCCGTGTTCCCATCGCAGCGCATCGCAGCTCACCTGGCGGCCTGGTTGACCCCCCCGGACCCCCGCAGTGGGCTGGGGGGGGCCCAGGGGGGGAACGGGACCCAGGGGTCCCGTCTCCCCCCTCCTCCCTAGACCCCCCATGTTGTGTGTCCCCCCCCACTGTGTGCCCACCCCCTTGCTGTGCGCTCCCCCACCCCCCCACATTCCCCAGGACCCCTCCCCAGCCCCCTCCAGCCCCCCCCACATCCCCCAGGCCCCCCCCAGACCCCTCCAGCCCCCCCCACACCCCCCAGGACCCCCCCCAAAAACCTCCTCCAACCCCCCCCAGGACCCCCACATGGAGGGGGGGGACCCCCTGCACCCCCCAAGGGAGCCCTGGGTGTCCCCCCCCCCTCCCCATAACCCCTTCCCTCCCCAACCCCCCCCAATTGCCCCCTGACCCCCCCAATCTCCCCCCCCCCCCCAACTCCCTCCCCCTCCCCTGGGGGAGATCCCTCAAGGGGGCGTGGCCTAGCGAGGAGGGGGCGTGGCCCCACACAGGGGGCGTGGCTTCGCGCAAGAGTCGCTCCGCTTGGTGGGCGTGTCTAACGGGGGTGTGGGCGAGGCCATGAGGGTGCGTGGGCGTGGCCAGGCGGCGCATGCGCAGTGCGCGGGGCCCCCGCCGCGGACAAGATGGCGGCGCTGAGGGCGGTAGGTGCTGCCCGGGGCGGGGGGGGGGGGCGGTTAATTAGTGCTTAATTAATTAATTAATTCGTGCTTAATTAAAACGGGACGCGCCTCCCCCGCGTGGCTGGGGGCTGCCTCTTCTTCAAACGGGCGGGGGAGGGCGGAAAAAAAAGGGGGCGGGGGGCTACAGGGGCCTAATGGGGTAAAATGGGGGGTTTAGGGGCTGGGGGGGTGGCAAGGGGGGGGAAATTGGGTTAAAATAGGGGATTTGGGGGCTGGGGGGGTGGCAAGGGGGGGGAAACGGGGTAAAATGGGGGGTTTGGGGGTGGAGGGGGGACAAGGGTGGGGAGAAATGGGGTAAAATGAGGGAAAATGGGGGGTTTTGGGGGCTGGGGGGGTGGCAAGGGGGGGAATTGGGGGTAAAATGGGGGGTTTGGGGGCTGGGGGGACAAGGGGAGGGGGAAAATGGGGGGTTTGGGGGCTGGGGGGGTGGCAAGGGGGGGTAAAATGGGGTTTTGGGGGCTGGGGGGGTGATAAGGGGAGGGAATTGGGGATAAAATGGGGGGTTTGGGGGCTGGGGGGGACAGGAGTTGGGGGAAATGGGGTAAAATGGGGGGTTTGGGGGCTGGGGGGTGGCAAGGGGAGGGAATGGGGGTAAAATGGGGGGTTTGGGGACTGGGGGGGACAGGAGGGGGGGAAATGGGGTAAAATGGGGAGATTTGGGGGCTGGGGGGGGCTCAGCGGGGGTCCAGGGCTTTGTGGCCGGGGCTGCTGACGCCGCCGCTCTCTCCCGCAGGTTTTGGGGGGCCGGGGGGGGGGCCAGGTGCCGGTGCCCCCCCCCTCCTCGTTGTGCCGGGGCGCCTCCGCCTGGGGGGCGCTGCAGAGCCTGGGGCAGTGGTGCTGGGGGGGGGAGGTGACGGCCGCCTGGGCCCAGCGGCTGCGGCGCCTGCGGCTGAGGAGGAAAAACGAGTGAGTGGGGGCCGGGGGGGGGCAAGAAGGGGGTGGGGGGGGGCAATGGGGGGGTGAGGAGGGGGCTGGGGGGGGAGTTGGGGAGGGAGGGAGGGGTGGAAATGGGGCTCCTAGATTGGGAAGGTGGGGGTAAAGGGAGTCCCTCTGTGCTTTTTTTTGGGGGGGGGGGAAAGGGTTGAGTTGTGGTCCCCCCCCCATTTTATGGGGTGAGGGTAGGGGGATGGAATCTGCCCCTGTGATTTGGGGGGGGCAATAAAAGGGTTGATTTGTGCCCCCCCATTTTACGGGGTGCAGAGGGGACAAGCTGGGGGTCCCCACCTCACCCCCCATAAAATGGGGGGGACGCAAACAAAGAGGCCTAATTCCCCCCCCCCACAATGACCTGTGACCAGAGGGGCTGTGTGGGGGTGCCCCCCCTTTATGCTACCCCCCAAAAAACCCCCCCGGTGCCCCCCCCCAGGTACTACGGGCTGACCCGGGAGCGCTACGGGGACAACCTGGCGGCCGCCGCCTTCACCTTATCGTGCGGCGGGGGGGTCAGGTGAGCCTTGCTTCGTTCCCACCCCCCTTTTTTTATCATTGTGCCCCCCCCTCGCACCCTGACGGTGCCCCCCCCGCAAAGATTTAAGGACCGGGACCTTTGGGTCCGCGGCCGCTGGCGCCCCGAGCTGCTTCAGCTCCGCGACGTCCCCGTGGTGGCCGTGGACCTCAGCGGCTCCCAGCTCACCTACGACGGCTTGGACAACCTCGGTGAGCCCCCCCCGTCTAATTTACAACCCCCCCAGCACCTCGGGGACCCCCCCTGGATGTTTTTTGTCCCCCCCCCCCCCCGCAGTGCAATTGAGGGAGCTGCAGCACCTGGACCTCAGTGGGTGCCCCCACGTGGACGACTGGGTGCTGGGGCGGCTGCACGTCTTCCAGGGCTCGTTGTTGGAGCTGGCGGTGGCACGCTGTCCCCGTGTCACCGAGAGGGGCCTGGCCACGCTGCACCACCTCCAGTGAGTCCCCTAAACCCCCCCAAAAAAGATTTGCCCCCCCCCCTTGATGCGTGGCACCCACTTTTTGTGTCTTTTTCCCCCCCCCAGGAATCTGCGGCGTTTGGACGTGAGCGGCGTGGCCGTGCCCAGCCCGGGGCTGGTTCGCATCCTGCTGGAGGAGATGCTGCCCCGCTGCCAGGTGCTGGGGATGGAGATGGATGGGGGGGCCCCCCCCGAGCGAGGGGAGCCCCCCCTGAGTGCGTGGACCCCCCCCCAGTGACGCTGGGGGCCCTCGGGGGTATTAAAAGCACCGCGGGCGCTGCCCCGGCCGAGGGTTTGGGGTTTGTGCCGTGGGCTGCGCTGCTCCTGTCCCTCCAGGTAGGGTTGGGGGGTGAATTAGCCCCCCCCAGGGGTTGACTTCTGCCCCCCCAGGGGTTGATTTCAACCCCCGGGGTGTTTAATTGCCCTCCAAGAGGAGTTAATTGCCCCCAGTTCTTCTCCAGGAGGGTGAAATCCCCCTCAGAAGGGGGTTAAATCGCCCCCACAGGGGGTTAAGCCACCCACAGAGGGGGTTAAATCCCCCCCCCAAGATTATTGCCCCCCCCAGCAGGTTAAATCTCCTAAAAAGGGAGTAAAATCCCCCCCAAAGGGGGTTAAGCCACCCCAAAAAGGGGTTAAATCCCTCTCAAGGGGGGTTATTGCCCCCCCTAATGGGTGTTAAATACCCCCTAAAGGGGTTAACTCCCCCCCCAAAGGGGGTTAAATCCCCCCCTGGGGATTATTTCCACCCCCCCAAGGAGATTATTGCCCCCCAAGGGGGTTTTTGCCCCCCAGGGAGGTCAAGCCTCCCCAAAAAGGGGTGAAATCCACCCCAAAATGGTGTTAAGCCACTCACAAAGGCGGTTAAATCCCCCAAAAGGGTTTACGTCCCCCCCCAATGAAGGTTAAATCCCCCCCAGAGGAGGTTATTGCCCCCCCAGCGAGTTTTTTGGCCCCTCTAAGGGGGTTATTGCCCCTTCGAAAGGGGTTATTTTCCCCTCCAAGGGGTTTATTCCCCCCCAGGGAGGTTTTTACCACCTCCAAAGGGTTTTTTTAACCCCCCCTGGGCGGTTATACCCCCCCCAAACCCTTCCTCCACCACGCGCCGAGCAGCCAGGCCGGGCGCGCGGCCCCGTTTATTCCCCCACCGAGCCCCCTCCAGCGCCCCGTTCTCAACCTGGGGGTGCCGTGGGGGGGTCCTAAAGCCGTGTGCCCGCGGGGGGGTCACTTCTCAAAGTGCTCCAGGGGGTAGTGCTCCCCGTAGTGCTGCAGGTGCCGCTCCAGGGCCGCCCTCTGCTTACGCAGGTGGGGGGGCATCTCGCGGTACACGTCGGAGAAGAGGTGCTGCTGCGGGCTGGGCTTGGGCTTCCGTTCCGCCTGCTCAAACGCCTCCATCACCTGCACGAGGGGCTTAAACTCAACCCGGGGGGGGGCTCTCCGTGTCCCCCCCCGGCCTCCCGGCTCGCTCACCTTTCTCCGGGAGCTTTTTCTCCAGGCTTTTTCCTGCTCGTCGTCCCACCAGCCGCGGTTCAGCATGTGGTGGCGCAGGCGGGAGATGGGGTGGTCCTGCTTGTCCCAGTAATTCACCTCGTCCACCGAGCGGTAGGCAGAGCTGTCGTCGCTGGTGCTGTGGTGCCCGATGCTTTGTGGAGAGAAAAAATTATTAAAAAAAAAAAAAAAAAAAGGTCTTTTTTGGGGGTGATTTCGGTGTTTTTACTCGCTGCGGCTCACCGGTAGGTCATGGCCTCGATGAGGAAGGGCTGGTTCTCCGCCACGGCGCGCCGCCGCGCCTCCTTGGTGGCGTTGTAGACGGCGAAAACGTCGTTGCCATCCACCCGGATCGACAGCAGCCCGTAACCAGGACCCCGAGCGGCTGCGGGGACGGGCACGGGGTGGGCACAGCGCCCCCAAATCCCCCCCCCCCCCCCGAGTCTCATCTTCATCCCTCGGTCTTACCGATGCCGTCGCCGCGGTACTGCTCGGAGGTCGGGGTGGAGATGGCGTAGCCGTTGTTGCGGCAGAAGAAGACGATGGGGCACTCGAGGGTGGCGGCGAAATTGAAGCCGGCGTGGGCGTCCCCCTCGCTGGCCGCCCCCTCCCCAAAATAGCAGATGACCGCCCGGTTGGCGTCGGCGCGCTTGATGGCGTAGGCGGCCCCCACGGCTGCAGGGGAAGGGGGAGGGGGAAAGAAGAAAATAAGGGGGTTAAAGGGGTCCGAGGAGGGAATTAGGGGGGCGTGGGGGGGTCTGGGGGGGTCACCTTGTGGAATTTGGGTGGCCAGGGGGGAGGAGATGGTGACGAAGTGGCGCTCGCGGCAGCCGTAGTGCACGGGCATCTGGCGGCCCTTCCCGGGGTCGCTGGTGTTGCCGTAGCACTGCGCCATGAAGAGGTCCAAGGGGTAGCCCCGGTACATCAGCACGCCTTTTTGGGGGGGCACGGTGTGATTTAGGGGGGGGTTAACCCCACAAAGGACCCCCCCCTTCGCCTGTTTTGGGGCTCACCGGCCTCCCGGTACTGCCCGAAAACCAGGTCGGTGTCGTCCAGCGCCGCCGCGCTGCCCACGTGCGTCCCCTCCTCGCCGTAGTTGGTCATGTAGAAGGAGATGCGGCCCTGGGGGGGGGCAAAAAGTGGTGTGGGGGGGTCCTTTTGGGGTCTCCCCCCTCCCCAGCACCCCTTTTTGCCCCCCTTACCTGCCGCTGGGACTCGTAGAGGATGCGGTCCATGGTGTTGAGCAGCGTCATGGTCTTGTAGAGCTTCAGCACCAGCTCCTTGGGCAGCTGGGGGGGGGCCGGGGGGGTGTTTTTGGGGTGTCGCAAGGATGAGGTGGCATTTTGGGGGCGCTGGGTGCGTGGGCACGTGTGTTTGGGGTCACATCCTGCTTATTTGGGGTGCTGTGTGCCCAGATGTGTTTTTGGGGTCACATCCTGCATTTTTGGGGTGCTGTGTGCCCAGACGTTGTGTATTTGGGGTCACATCCTGCATTTTTGGGGTGTCCTATACCCAAACGTTGCATATTTGGGGTGCTGTGTGCCTGGGCGTGGCGTTTTTGGGGTGTCCTATACACAAACATGGCATTTTTGGGGTGCTGTGTGCCTGAACTTTGCATTTTTGGGGTCATGCACACAAACATTGCACGTTTGGGGTGTCCTATATGTAAACGTTGCAGGTTTGGGGTGCCCCCATATATTTGGGGGTACTCCATGTGTTTAGGGTGCCCCCAAATATTTGGGGTACCCCATGTGTTTAGGGCCCCCCAGCACCATCCCCATGTGTTTGGGGTGCCCCAAATATTTAGGGTGCCCCCACACATTTAGGGTGCCCCTATATATATTTGGGACACCCCACGTTTTTGGGGTGCCCCCACACATTTATGGTTCCCCACACATTTAGGGTGCCCCTACATATTTGGGGTACCCCACGTGTTTAGGGTGTCCCCACGTGTTTGGGGTTCCCCTGCTGTTTAGGGTACCCCACAATTTAGGGTGCCTCTATATATTTGGGATACCCCATGTGTTTGGGGTGCCCCCAAATATTTAGGGTTCCCCAAACATTTAGGGTTCCCCAAATATTTAGGGTTTCCCAAAAATTTAGGCTTCCCCAAACATTCCGGATTCCCCACCCCACTCAGCGCCCCCTCCAACCCCATCACCCGTTGGGGGCTGCCCCCATTACGGATCCGGGAGAACCTTTTTTGGGGTCGGGGGCTCACCTGGGGGTCCTCGTGGGGGTTTAGGATGTGGCCCTGGCGATCCATCACGCGGTAGACGGGGATGCCCGAGATGACGTTGGGCTGGATGAACTCCAGGCGCTCGGCGAATTCGGCCGAGGCCCCGGGGAACTGCGGCTTCTCCTCCGGGGTCGGGAACTCCTGCTGCGCCCGCGGACCCCGCTGCGGGGTGCCGGGACCCCCGTGTCACCCCTTTGTCATAAAACCGTGTCCCAAACCCCCCCCGAAGGGCCCCGGTGCCTCCCGCCCCGTCACACCCCCCTGCGTGGCCAATGGTCGGGGAGGGCGTGGGGTTATGGGGTCGGGGAGAAAGATATAGGGTTGTGGGGATGGATATGGGGACGGATACGGGGCTGTGGGGACGGATATAGGGCCATGGGGGTGGATATAGGGCCATGAGGGTGGATATGGGGCCGTGGGGATGAATACAGGGCTGCAGGTTGGGATGTGGGGATGGATATAGGGCCATGGGGACAGATTTAGGGCCGTGGGGATGGATATAGGGCCATGGGGTGGGATGTGGGGATGAATATAGGGCCCTGGGGACAGATATGGGGATGCAGGGACGGATTTAGGGCTGTGAGGTGGGATTTGGGGACAGATATAGGGCCGTGGGGACACAGGGATGGGACGCTGGAGTTTGGGGACACAGGGACGCGGGGTTGGGATGTAGGGACACGGGACAGGGGGGCAACATATGGGGACGGGGGGACACCGGGACACCATATGGGGACACGGGGACAACGTATGGGGTCAGGGGAACAACATATGGGGACAGGGGGACAACATATAGGGTCAGGGGGACATGGGGACAATGTATGGGGTATGGGGGACCTGGGGACAACGTCTGGGGCCGGGGGGACACCGGGACAGGATTTGGGGCCACCTCCCGCCCCCCCCCCCCCCCCACTCACGGCGGTGCCGAGGCCGCGCCCGGGGCCCGCGCCCGGAGCCGCCCGCAGGAGCCGCGCCCGCAGCGCCCGCAGCGCCGCCGCCATCTTGGGGGTGGGCGGGGCCTGGCCGAGGGGGCGTGGTCAGGCGCCGAGGGGGCGTGGCCAACGCGAGGTAGACTGTGCTGTGGAAGGGGCGTGGCCACGCGCGGAGGGGCGTGGCTACACACGTGGAGGCGGGGCCACGACCACCGGCTATAGGAGGGGGCGTGGTCACCTGACGAGGGGGCGTGGTCACCCATCAGGGGGCGTGGTCACCCGTCAAGGGGCGAGGCCACCACCCCGGGCTATGATAGCCTGCTGAGGGGGCGTGGTCACTCGCTGAGGGGGCGTGGTCATGGACGCAGGGGGCGTGGCCACCGACCAGGGTTGTACCCGTTACGGAGGGGGCGTGGTTACCCGCTGAGGGGGCGTGGTCACCACTCAGGGCTATGCTTGCCTACGGAGGGGGCGTGGTCACTCACGAAGGGGCGTGGTGAACCACCGAGGGGCGTGGCCAGCCATGAAGGAGGCGTGGCCAGCCAGATAGAGGGCGGGGCCAGCAGTCGGGGCAGTGCTCATCTATTGAGGGGGCGTGGTCACTCGACGAGGGGCGTGGCCACCCACTGAGGGGGCGTGGTGAACCACAGAGGGGGCGTGGCCACCACCCCGGGCTATGCTCGCCTATGGAGGGGGCGTGGCCACCCGCTGAGGGGGCGTGGCCTCCTTCTAACGCCGTGCGGTGGCACTGATGGGGCGTGGCCACGCAGGGGGCGTGTCCCCGGGGGGGAACCGGAACCGGAACCTGAACCGGAAGCGGAAGCGGAAGCGTCGCCATGGAGCCCGGCAGCGCAGCCATGGCGGCGGCCGGCTGCTGCCTGCGGCCGTTCTCCTGCGAGCAGGGGCTGCTCTCGCGGCCCGACGGCTCCGCCGCCTTCGTGCAGGGTCCGTGGGGCTCCGGGGAGGGGTTCCCCGGGGTTTTTTTCGGGGCCCCGGTGGCAGCTCCGTCCCCTCTGTGTCCCCCTTCCCGCAGGTGACACCTCGGTGCTGGCCGGGCTGTACGGCCCCGCGGAGGTGCGGGGCTCAAAGGAGAGCCCCGAGAGGGCGACGCTGGAGGTGCTGCTGCGCCCCAAGGTGGGGCTGCCAGGTGGGGGCCGCCTGGGGGAGATGGGGGCGGGGCCGGGCTCTGAGGGGCGGGGAGGGGGCGAGGGGGGGGGGGGTCTGGGAGTACTCAGAGGGTTCCTGAGGAACGGGGGGGTAACGGGGGGAGCCCTGAGGGGGGGCTATGGGGGTCTAGGGGGCTCCAGCGGTGCTCAGAGGGCTCCGGGGGTGCTCAAAGGGGTCTGGGGGTGCTCAGGGGGATCCTGAGGGGCGGGGGGATAACGGTGGGAGCCCTGAGGAGGGCTACAGGGGGGCTTAGGGGGCTCCTGGGGTGTTCAGGGGCCTCTGGGGATGCTCGGAGGGATTTGGGGGTGCCCAGGGGGCTTCTGGGGGACAGGGGGGTAACAGGGGGAGCCCTGAGGAATCCTACGGGGGGGATTAGGGGGCTCTGGGGATGCTCAGAGGGGTTTGGGGGTGCTCAGGGGGCTCCCGAGGGGCAGGGGGGGTAATGGGGGGAGCCCTGAGAAGGGCTTCGGGGGCTCTGGGAATGTTCAGAGGGGTCTGGGGGCACTCGGAGGGCTTCAGGGGTGGTCAAAGGGCTCCCAAGGGATGTGGGGGTGCAGGGGAGAGCCCTAAGGAGGGTTCTGGGGGTGCTCCGAGGGGTCTGGGGGTGCTCAGGGGGCTTCTGAGGGATGTGGGGGTACCGGGGGGAGGGCCTGAGGAGGGCTCCAGAGGCGATCAGAAGCCTCCGGGTGCCAGAGCTCGGGGATGGGTTCCCCAGAGAGGTTTTGGGGTCTCCTTCTTTGGAGATACCCAAACCCCACCTGGGTCTCATCCAGCACAAGGTGCTCTGGGTGCTCCTGGGATTCTTGCCTCCCCCCCCCAGCCCTATTTAACCCCCCCCCCCATCCCTCCCGCAGGCGTCGGTGAGCGCAGCCGGGAGCAGCTCCTCCGGCAGACGTGCGAGGCCGTGGTCCTGGGGGCTCTGCACCCCCGCACCGCCATCACCCTCGTGCTGCAGGTGCTCAGCGACGCCGGCTCCGTATCCTTGGGGATCAGGTGGTGGTGGGGGGGCTGAGTTTTTTGGGGTGTTTCTGTTGGTTTTTCCTCTCCCCCTGTTCCTTGACAACCCCCCCAGCTCCTCTCCTGCTGCCTGAACGCCGCCTGCATGGGGCTGCTGGATGCAGGGCTGCCCCTCTCGGCCCTCTTCTGCGGTGTCACCTGCGCCCTCGACGCCCAGGGCGCCATCGTCCTCGACCCCACAACCCGGCAGGAGCAGGTGAGCCCCGGGGGGGCCCCCCCTGAGCCCCGGGACCCCCACCCCAACCCCGCTGACCCCCCCCCCCCTCCTCCCCAGGAGGCTCGCGCCGTCCTCACCTTTGCCATCGACAGCACGGAAAAGAAAGTGCTGATGGCCACCACCAGAGGCAGCTGCTCCGTGGAGGAGGTGAGGGGCTCGGGGACCCTTTTTTAGGGCTGGGGGGTTGAAAAATCCCCCCTACTCCAGCCCCCCGCTGCTCTTTAATTTCTTTATTTCCTCCCCCTGCAGATGCAGCAGTGCCTTGTGGCCGCCCAGCGTGCCGCCGACACCATCTTCCAGTTCTACCGGGACTCTGCCCGCCGGAGATACTCCAAATCCTGACCCTTTTTTATTTTTTCTACCTTTTAGAATTATTTGTTTTATAAATATTACAAAATTCGGACTGAGTCGAGACCTCATTTATGACAATGCCAACCATTTTCTCGACACGAATTACCACTCCATACATAACACCTGCCTGGGGGGTCGTCCACCTGTGTCTGCCCCTCGCACAGCCCCTCCAGCAGCTTCCAGGCGCTGCCTGTCCACGGGGGAAGGTGGCAGTGTCACTGTCACGCCCCCCCCCGTGTCACCACCCCCGTCGTTGTCATCCTGTGCCCCCCCCCTCACCGGCGTGGGGGGCTCTGGGCAACACTGGGGGGCACTGGGAGGGTGCTGGGGGGCTCTGAGCAATACTGGGGGGGCACAGGGAGAGTACTGAAGGTCCATAGGCATTACTGGGGGGCACTGGGAGGGTGCTGGGGACTCTAAGCAATATTGGGAGGCACTGGGTGGGTTAACCACTTGCAAGACACCTCTAGATACAGGCACAGCCAGGGATTTGGAAGCTTTTAGAGGGTTCCAGGGATTCGGAAGCTCTTTGAAGGTTCCAGGATGGGTCAGCTGAAAAGGGACCCATAACAGGAACTTGGAAGATTGGGTCTACTCCTGGAGATCTGAAGGTTAGGCTTGTTACAAATGAAGTCTGAACTCGATCTGAATTTAGTAATATTTATAAAAGGGGTAATATTTAAATATTTATAGAAATATTTACAAATAGTAATATTTACAAAAGGGTTTTGGGGACTGCTGCGGGGCTAGCAGCACCACAGCAGTCGAAATCGCCGTCCTGACATTGCGGCCCTCTGTTCTGCTCAGGAGGGAGTCGCTTATGACAGTAACCCTTCTCTTTTTCTTGATGGAGGTGGTCGTGATACTGGGGAAGGCTGACTTGCCCTAGAAAACCCCTCCAACCTGGATGGACCTTCATGCACATCATCGTTTGTGTGTCCATTAGTTCCAGAGTCTGTTGTTTCAGGGCACCTGAAAGGAAGGTGAGGTAGGCAAGGAGGGGTTCGCCTGCTGCCCCGAGCAGATCTCAACTTCCATCCCTTCGTCACTGAGATCCACTCCTTCTGCCTGACGGACAGAGGGTAGGGGATCCTCCATTTCCTCTGCTGTGTCTGCCTGACGCATCTGTCCCAGGGCTGGCAGAGTACAGTTCAACCTTCTCCGACTCCCTGGTGCTCCTCAGCCTGCCCACCTCCTCCCGAAGCTCTGCCAGGAGGCTGAGCAGTTCTTCTACCTGGGCGCACCTACCACAGGTGGACTCACCACTGCCCTCAGATCCTGACAGAACACACGCGCACACCCTGCAGCCTGAGACCTGGACACGAGGAAACGGCCTCGAGTTGTGCCAGGGGACATTTAGATGGGATGTCAGGAAGAATTTCTTCATGGAAAGGGTGGAACCGGCTGCCCAGGGCACTGCTGGAGTCCCCAGGCCTGGAGCTATTAAAGAAATGCGTGGACTTGGCGCTAAGCGCCGTGGTTTTGTGGTGGGCCTGGTAGTGTTAGCTGACGCTTGGCCTTGAGCTGAAGGCCCTTTTCCAAGCGCAAGGGTTCTGTGACTCTTTCATTGGTTGAGTAGGCGCCATGCAGTATTCACAGGGCCCAGGGAAAAGACGTCCTTGGTGGCCTCCGAGTTAGCTCAGCGTCATGGCACCGAGTCACTTTGAAGGAGCTGCTGGAATAATGAGACAACAGCCTAGTTCTATTAAAATATATATTGCTCTTTTGAGGACTGCTGCGGGGCTAGCAGCACCACAGCAGTGGAAATCTCCGTCCTGACGTTGCGTTATGCCTTGACGTCAGGATCAGGGTGGTTTGAATGGCCAGGGAACGGACCATGGGTTCCGGGTCGCTGTCTGAAGGCTGGAGGGCTGCAAAAGAAAGAAGAGCAGAGATGAAAACCCACTCCTTGCAGAGATCCCCAGGCATCCCCTGCAGACCATGCCAGCCCCACTTGACTCTTCCCCAGGCCAGGAAGAGGCAGTTTCATCTCCACTTCGTCCTGGTTGCGTGCTCTACAACAGGCTCCCACCTTCTGTCAGCCTTACTGCCCTTTCCCCTGACTCTTCCTCAGGGACACTCAACCCCTTCAGCGGCACTGCCCAGCTCCAGGCTGGGAGGCCATTCCCTGACACCACAGGCCACCCCGTCTCCTCTCCCTCGTTCCTATGCCTGCATTGCTCCTCCGCCCTCCTCAGCATTTCCCTGGAGCAGGGCAAGGCACGGGGGCCTCTGCCGCTGTCCCCCCAGCCCTAGCACACCCCCCACTGCCCTCACTCACCGCTGAGGATTTCATTCAGCTTCTCCTCGCTCTGGTCCTTGCAGTAGCGCGCAGCAAGACCTAGACACAGAGATCCCATCAGAGCCCCGCTCCCCAGCACGCTCCCAGCAGCGCAGCCCCTGGCCTGGCCAGCCAGGCTGTGCCCCCTGCTGCACCCTGGAGCAAGGGCCCAGTCGGGGGGCTCTGGGGGCAACAGGGCTGTGCCTCACTGCCAGGGCAGTGCCTGGGGCTGCCAAAGGCTGCCCCGAGAGGGACCCAGGGGCTGGGCTCACCAATGAATCTGACGGCCTCAAGTCGCAAAAGGGTCTGCGTGTCCTGCAGGTAGGGCTGGCTCTGCTGCAGGTATTCTTCTACTCTGCCTCTGTCCTGCTGCAGCTGGAGAGAGAGAGAACGCAAGGTCACGGGGCTTGCACAGCCTCTCCAGGGTCTCCTCCAGCATCCTGGGGGCAGGGAGGGCAGAGGGGCCTGCAGAAGAGCCCCCTGGGGCTCTGTGCTGGCAGGAAGGGAGCGAGGATGCGGCTGCAGGCAGCGGGCTCTGGCCGGGCACGTTTGCCCAGCTGGGGCAAACCAAGTTGGGTCCTTACCAAGCACTCCCCGATCCTCCACGTCTGTTCTGTCATGGCCAAGCGCTTGAGCTCTTTGCGTCGCAGAAACTCTGCAGCCGTGGCGAGAGCTTCCCCAGAGGCCTGCGGAGCAGCAGAGGTTGGGAGGTAGCACCACAGCCTTGGGAAGGAGACCCTCTGTCCCCTCCTCTTGGCAGGGCTGCGAGCCTTTCCCAGCGCGTTATGGGAGGCTGTGGTGGGGGACAGCGTGCACTGGGTTCAGTGGCCAAGGCAAGGCCACGGGACGGCCACCATCGGAGGCAGCTCACGCTGCCGGCCAGAGATCCCCCAGAGCAACCCTGTGGTGTCCACACAGCCTTGCCCACGTCCCCCTCTCCCCTGCTCAGCTCTGAGATCTGTACCTTTGCTACACTCTCACTCTGGTCTTTCATACGAAAGAAGAGTGGGAGAAGGCTCCTGTGCACGCTCCTCTTCATTTCCTTCTTCCTTTGCCGCAGCACAGCCTCCGTCACGGCTTGGAAGAGGCAGATGGAGTGCTCCCGCACCTGGCTGGACTCCTGGCAGGGAGGAGGACAGGAGGAATTTCAGCATTAGCGTGGCTGCTGTGAAGGGAGCTCACAGAACTGTGAGATGCTTCAGCGCTGGATCCTTCCCAGAGGAGCTGCTCGGGGCAGCTGCAAGGCCTGGTGCCCGTGAAGGGCAACGCAATCGGTTGCCATCGCAGGCTGCCCGCCAGCCACCCCACTTTCGCCACCAGCAGCACCAGCCATGCCCAAGCAGAGCTCCCCAGCGCCTGGGCTGACGAGGAGACTGGGAAGGCCCTGCCTGAGTGCTGCCCACAGGGCCGGGCTGAAGGGCAGCCCTCGTTACAGGGGGCCCAGCTGCGGGCTCGGGCTCCCGCAGCACACTTACGTGGTCAAAGAGTGGCAGGAGCTTCTCAGCCAGCTGCAGAGCCGGGCCACTGGCCTTGCTCCTCTCCACATGAGCCATCATGTTTCTCAGGACACGCAGGGCCTTGAGCATGACGTCTGTGTTGGGGTCCTGCAGGGCCTCCGCGATGTCTGGCAGCACGACCTGAAGTTTTCTTGCCTGTAGGAAAGACACCATTTCCCTTCCGTGAGGCAGTGAGAGACCACCCTGGGCAAAGGGCTCTGGCTCCTGAGGACCAGCCTCCTGCCTTGCTTCCTGGCAGCGGGGAGGGACGGGAGGGCAGAAGAGCAAAGCCCCAGGCTGCCACCATGGCTTTGCTTGACGATGGCCCGCTCACCTTCTCAGGGCTCTCTGACACGGTGCAGAGCCCTTTCAGAACCATCAAGCGCATCGCTGGGCTTGGGTGCTTCAGGTAGCTCTGGAGGTGCACTGGGTTACCAAACTCCTCCTCAGAAATGTGATTCTGGGCCAGCATCTGCAAGAAAGAGCAGTGAGAGCCTGGCAGGGCCTGCAGGGCTCCCTGCAGCCTCTTCTTCTCCCACCTTTGGGCAGGGATGGGGCAGCGCCAGCTGGCACCAAAGAGGCACCAGGCGCGGGGAGCTACGGGGGCTTGCCGGCCCCAGGGACCATGCGTCCGTACGTCCTGCGGGAGCTGGCAGTTTGGGGGTAGATGGGCACAGGGCTGTGCCTGTGTGCCTGAAGGGGCACACGTAGCCCTGCTGGGAGCAGGGTTTCATCTGGGAACTCACAGCCAAGCGACGGATGCAGGTGTCTTCGGTGACTTCGGTGCACCAGTTGCACAGTGGCAAGTCTTCAATCATGGCGTTTAAAACCTTCTCCAAGGTCCTCGGCATGGCCAGGATCACCTCCCACGTGCCCAGGTCAGTGCTGCAAGCCCAGAATACTCTGTCAGTGAGGCTGCCTCAGCCGCAGGGCCACAAACTGGGCCAGCCCCAGAGGAGCCAGGCTGTCCTGCAGCCCCTGTGACTTGGGGAGCACTGAGGGCCCAGCCTGGGCAAGCAGGAGGGGGCTGAGCTGGTGTTCCCTGGGGGCAGGGGGACTCTGGGCTGCCTTGGACAGCTGGGCTGCTGCAGCCCTGGCTGGCCCAGTGGGGCTGGAACACATTGGTGGGAAGGAGGGCTGTGCTCCCTGGGGATGTCCTGCTCTTTGCCATGGCTCTGGCAAGCAGAGAGTCTCCAGGTGCATCTCCCGACACGGAACAAGCCCTCAAGGATGTCAAGGCCAGGACCTGTCACATGGCGGAGAGAACTGCAGCAGGTTCTTGACTACTTCCTTGGACATCAAGTTGGTCAGCTTGAGAAGCAGGGAGTCCAGGCACTGCCGCGCCGATGCCGTGTGGATGCTGCCCAGGTTTTTCCTGATGCACTCCATGATCGTTGGCACCTTGGGGGACAAAGTGGGAATGGTGTTGCCAGCAGACTGCAGCCATTTCCACAGCTGCCACTCAAACTTTGGCCCCTTCCATTGCTCTCTGCTGGCTTCACGTGGCTTCTGGAGCCCAAGAGACCCCGATGTGCGAGGGAGGCAGGGAGGGAGGCAGGGAAGGAGAGAGGAACAACGCCTGGAAGAGCTCAAGGGCAGGGCCATGGCCACAGGCCACTTACATCTGTCAGCCAGTAGCCTGCTTCCTCCAAGACTGCTTCCAGCACTCTGCAGGCCCCCTCCTTGTCATGGGTGCTGGAGTCTGGTAAAGCTTCGAGGGCTGTGAGAATGATGTCCAGCCTCTCATCAGAGAAGAGGTATCCTCCAAACGCCTGTGGGAAGAAGGAGGAGCGAAGACATGCCTCACTGAGTGTCCCAAGGGTGCTGCTTAGCTGAGCAGCAAGGGCAGCTCCGGAGAGAGGGCCCCTGGGGGAAGGGGTGAGGATGGGGCATATGGGGCCAGAGTGCTGGCCCTGCAGGTAACCAGGGCTTGCTGGTGGCCAGGAGGGCTGGAGCTGCTGCCGGGACACAGGGGAGCAGCCTTCGCATAGCCCCAGCCTGGGGACAAGAGGAACCCTCTCACCAGGGCGAGTGAGGCCGTGCCAGCCCCACCGGTTCTGGACCCCTTTGCTCACACGAGATGCCTGCTGATGCTGCGGACGAGATCCCCAGCAAGGCCAGAGCTCATTACCTTGGCAGTTTCACAGGGAGTTGATGATATATAAAATGGAAATCTTGTATCCTTCAATATATTGCGGCGGCGCTCATAATTTTCCATTTCATCTGTCTGTAAGCATTCTAAACAGTGAGAAACAGCGAAGAGTCAGTAGGGAAGAGCATCTTTGCCAACAAGCTTGCCAAAAGGTGAAAAGCACTTTCACTAGGAATGGCTGAGGAGGGAGGCTCATGGCGAGGAGGGTGATGGGCAGGGATGTAAAGCACAAGGTGAGGAGTGCTGGGAGCAAGAGGGACCTCAGGGATGATGCAGAAGGAGGAGAAGCAATGGCGCTGGGTGCCGCGGGGGTAGCAGCGTGTCACAGACCCCCTTCTGCTCGGGGTCAGGATGTGCAGGAAGCCCCCTGACACCTGCCTTTAAGACGGCAGGGAGCAAACAGTCAGGGAGAATTCTGGAGGGCGTCACCATCCCTGGTGATGCACGGCTGGCTCTGCTGTTCACTCCTCGGGGAAGATGCGGTTTGGGAAGTGCTCATCGATTGATGGCTTAGACTGGGGGAGACCACAAAACAGCGTGGTAGGTGATCTGGGGAGGGTTGGGAAGGACAGCAGCAGAGAACTGCTCCTGGACGGCAGGTGAGCGTCCAGCTTCTGCGGAAAACGATAGCCAGAATGCTGCGGGAAGCTGCTGTGAGGAGCAGAGGAGGTCAGGGAACCTGGCAGAATTCCGTGGGCAGCCTCCACCAAGCACAAGAACAATCCTTCACAATACTCGGGGAGAACAGGCAGACAAACCAGCAGATGTCTGCGTGCAGACGGACGCTGCCCACCACACCTTCTTACCTCTTCCTTCTGTGACGATTTTGTAGAAGCAAAAAAGAGCATTCAAGGTTGCGCGTCCGAAGGAATCATCGCTATTGCTGAAAATTAAGAGGTGGCCCAGCAGCTGTCCCAGGATGGGGATGTAGAGCTCTCTGGAGTCATTGTGGCCGCACTTGTATTGTTCATAGTCATCTGGGTCCTGGGTGAGGAAGGGAGGAGAGACAAAGGGCTTAGTGGAGGCAGAGCCAGCCCCTGAGATAGCAGGGCCTGGGGAGGGAAGAGCAGGGGCAAAGGGGGGACGAAGACCCTCGCTTCACAGTGCTGAGGCACTCACGTGCATCCAGGTTTGCCTCGCAGGCACCCCTGAGTGGCAGGATGCTCTGGGATGCAGGAAAGGGTGGAGGGTTCCTTGTGCCTTACCTTGGTCACAAAATACCTGTCGATGAAATTACCCAGCCTCTCAATCCTCGTCACAGCTCTCTCACGCACAGCTGGGTTTTTGGAGTGGGCAAAGTCCAGCAGCGCCTGCGAGGAGAGAAGTTGCTGGGTTGACAGTGGTCTGCAAATGTGACCTGAGAGGATTCTTTGGAAATTCTTTGCAAATGCCAAACCTCCAAGATACTCTGCAACTCTATGCTGACACTGGTGTTGGGACAGTTGCGTACGAAGGCCGCCAGCATGAGGTCCAAGGCATTCATAGTCTGCAGGGAGGACAGAAGATCATCAAATTATTTCTGTGGCCCTTCTCACCCCCAGGAGCTGGCTCTGAGCCCCTCTGGAGTTCAGGGGTGGCTTTGGGGCTAAAAAGCCGCTGCGTGCAGACCTCCTGCAGCACGGGATCATGCCCGGGAAGGGGAAGGGGTGAGGCTGGGAAAGCAAATCTGGGCCCCGGCCCTGCACTGGTCTCTGGTTGTGTCAGCACGGGGAAGCAAGGCAGCAGCTCAGCAGGACTGGGGGTGCCGGTACCTCACCCAGCACATACCTCAGTGTAGAGCGCTCTTTCTGTCCCTGGCACATCCGGCTCCGGAGGCAGAAAGAAGATGCTCTTGCAGCACACGTTCAGGAGACTCTCCTTTTTGTCATGCAGTGCTGTTGGTACGGTGTTGCTGAAGGAGAGAGAGAGAGGAGCCTGTTGGACGCAGTGCCTCGAGGCTTATGAAGGAGGACACGGACCTCCCTTGGCCAGGCATCCCTGGGAGGGATGGGCAGCCTCCCTGCCAGCTTCAGGGCCACCAGGACATTGCCCTGGGGCTGTGCTGGCCCAACCAGGGGCTGGGCACGTACCTGAGGACGGTGACAGTCTCCATGGCCTTCTGCCAGAATTCTGTGCGCAAGCTGTCCACGGGCTCCTTTTCCAGCAGCGCCTGCAGAGCACAAGCAGGATGAGACCTTGGAGCGGCCGGCACCCAGCAGCAGCAGAGCCAGCGCTGCCCCAGCCCTCGCCTCCCAGGGGGCCGGTGCCGGGGGGCCTGTCCCCTTCCCCAACCCGCTGCGCATCCTCTCACCATGATGTTCTCCACCAGCTTATGTTTGCAGCAGAAGCCATGCAAGTTCATCGGCACACCCTTCTCTGTGACAGTTAAGCACAGATCGCAGATTTTGCTGAGGAACAGCATCTTCTGCTCCTCGTCGTCCTGGCAGCCACAAAGACACCAACAGAGCATTAGGGGGACACCCACGGCCAGCAGGACCAAAGCCTTGAGGGGTCTGGGGCTGTGTGGGACCCCTGGAGGGCAGCGCCAGGAGCACAGCTGCGATGCAGGCGGCTGCCATTACCTTTTCTGTGCCTCTGACATACGCCCTGATGAATTCCACGGCCCAGTCTCTGCACAGTTTCCATGCCTTACCTGGAAAGGAGGAAAGCAAAGAGTGCTGCAGAGAGGGGCTGAATGCAGGGGTGAGGAGAGGAAGGGTCCCAGCCCCAGAAGGACGTGGGGAGGCCGCGGGGATGCCCAGAGGCTGCAGCAGCTCCGCTGGGAAGAGAGGCTGAGGGAGCTGGGCTTGTGGAGCCTGGAGAAGGCTGCGGGGGGACCTCGCTGCGGCCTCCCCGTGCCCAAAGGGGCCTCCAGGAAAGCTGGGGGGGAATCTTCATCATGGGCTGCAGCGACAGGACAAGGGGTGACGGCTTTAACCTCAAAGAGGGCAGGTTTCTTTTGGACAGGCAGGGATTCCTCTCCTTCACGCCCAGGGCAGTGAGGCCTTGGCGCAGGCTGCGGTGCCCCCTCCCTGGCACTGCCCACGGCCAGGCTGGGTGGGCTTTGGGCAGCCTGGGCTGGGGGGAAGCATCGTGATCGCTGAGGTCCCCCCCAGCCCAAAGCGTCCTGGGATTCTGTGGTGCTGCGGAGGAAGCTCGGCCCCGTCAGCCCAAGCGCCACTTTACCCAGGAAAGGAGTCCTGGAGTCAGGCAGGGGTCTCTGTGTCTCCAACCCTCCCCACCCCATCCCTAAGACCCTGACTCACTGGGATCCAGCAGCTGCGACTCGTCCTGGCTCTCCTGTACCGGGCTGCTGCCCGCTGCCTGAGCAACGGCCTCGACTGGGCTGCTGCCCGCTGCCTGAGCAATGGCCTCTAGCGGGCAGCTGTCCTCTGCCGGCAAAATATCCCCTACCGGGCTGCTGTCCTGTGCCGGCAAAATGGCCTCGACTGGGCTTCTGTCCTCTGCCAGCAAGCTGTCCTCTGCTGGCTGGTTGCTGCCCCTAGAAGACCAGGTCTCCTGCCAGGCCAGCCTGGGCTGCCTGGGGGGCATGGCTCCCTCCCCATCAGATTCAGAAGAAGCCTCTGGAGTGGGAGAGCTCGCAAGGAGAAACCGGCGGCTCCTCTGGGCGGGCGGTTGCGGCATTGTGGGACGTGGGCTATGCTCGGGGACTCCTCGAAGGCCCTGTGCTCCTGCCCTGTCCGTCACTGCCGTGCACCGACACTGAGGGTCCGAGCCACGGCTGTGCTGTTGTAAGGCGGAGCCCTGGGATGTCACCAAGGGAGGTCACAATGGGTGCCCACCCAGCCCAGGCGTGTGTCACAGTGGCTCCCAATTTGCTTTCACTTAAATATGCTTTCACAGAGGTGCAAAACATCATGACTTATTGGCTCAGCTCTGCTCAGCAGAGGGGCCCTTAGCAAACATGGGGCAGCTTCCAGATCCTTCTCACAAAAGCCACTCCTATGGCCCCGTGCTACCAAAACCTTGCCACGTAAACCCACTACAGGGAGGCGCATCTCATCTGGTGGTAGCAGGCCAGTGTCACATAGACCCTCCCATGATCAACAAGCCCAAAGTTCTACCAGTTGCACCAGTCCCGAAGCTACGTGTTAACGTGGAGTCTGCTTGTCAGCATCGATCCCCTCTATCGGAAGGACAGAGGCAAACACAACCTGTGCCCCTGATCCTTTAAGTAGTCGTCCCAAAGCCATAAAGCCCCCTTTTTAAATAAGCATTAGTAACAAAATCTTGAACAAGGTGGGGGTAAATTAACTTGGCTACAGCATTAAAGATGAGCTTTGCGCAGTGGTCAGTTGCTGGCTGGCTTGAGGCGCGTGGCTGAGGGTCTCTAACCAAGTGTATGACTGATTCGGGCACGTGGACAGCGCATGTGGTTACGGGGAAAGTATATGTAGCAGAGAAAAATGGCAATAAACGCCTTCTGCTCAAGAGGCATCAGGAGACCATGTCTTTCATCCCTTCAGGTCTGCCCCCTTCCAACTCAGGATATTCAGGATAGGGCTACGAAGATGGTGAAAGGCCTTGAGGGGAAGACGTACGAGGAACGGCTGAGGTCACTGGGCCTGTTCAGCCTGGAGAAGAGGAGGCTGAGGGGAGACCTCATCACAGTCTACAACTTCCTCGTAAGGGGGTGTCGAGAGGCAGGAGGCCTTTTCTCCATTAACACCAGTGACAGGACCCGCGGGAACGGGGTTAAGCTGAGGCAGGGGAAATTTAGGCTGGACGTCAGGAGGGGGTTCTTCACAGAGAGGGTGGTTGCACACTGGAACAGGCTCCCCAGGGAAGTGGTCACTGCACCGAGCCTGTCTGAATTTAAGAAGAGATTGGACTGTGCACTTAGGCACATGGTCTGAACTTTTGGGTAGACCTGTGTGGTGTCAAGAGTTGGACTTGATGATCCTTAAGGGTCCCTTCCAACTCAGGATATTCTAGGATTCTATGATTCTATTCTATGATTCCATTCTATGATTCCAAGTGTGGAACCCAGCATTTGGCCTTCAATGCCACGCAGCTGGATGCGGCCCGTTGATCCAGCCTGTCCAGATCCCTCTGCACAGCCTTCCTGCCCTCATGCGGGGCCCATCCAGCCCAGGCGCGTGTCACAATGGCACCCATTGTGACGTCACTTGCTGACACCCCAGGGCTCCGCCTTATAAGAGCACAGCCGTGGCTCGGACCCTCAGTGTCGGTGCACGGCAGTGACGGACAGGGCAGGAGCACAGGGCCTTCGAGGAGTCCCCGAGCATAGCCCACGTCCCACAATGCCGCAACCGCCCGCCCGGAGGAGCCGCCGGTTTCTCTCTGAGATGTCTCCCACTCCAGAGGCTTCTTCTGAATCTGATGGGGAGGGAGCCATGCCCCCCAGGCAGCCCAGGCTGGCCTGGCAGGAGACCTGGTCTTCTAGGGGCAGCAACCAGCCAGCAAAGGACAGCTTGCTGGCAGAGGACAGAACCCCAGTCGAGGCCATTTTGCCGGCACAGGACAGCAGCCCGGTAGGGGATATTTTGCCGGCAGAGGACAGCAGCCCGGTAGGGGATATTTTGCCGGCAGAGGACAGCTGCCCGCTAGAGGCCATTGCTCAGGCAGCGGGCAGCAGCCCAGTCGAGGCCGTTGCTCAGGCAGCGGGCAGCAGCCTGGCAGAGGAGAGCCAGGACGAGTTGCAGCTGCTGGATCCCAGTGAGTCTTAGGGATGCGGTGGGGAGGGTTGGGGACAACGAGATCTCAGCTTGACTCCAGGACTCCTTTCCCGGCGAAAGCGGCGCTTGGGCTGACGGGGCCGAGCTTCCTCCGCAGCACCACAGAATCCCAGGACGCTTTGGGCTGGGGGGGACCTCAGCGATCACGATGCTTCCCCCCAGCCCAGGCTGCCCAAAGCCCACCCAGCCTGGCCGTGGGCAGTGCCAGGGAGGGGGCACCGCAGCCTGCGCCAAGGCCTCACTGCCCTGGGCGTGAAGGAGAGGAATCCCTGCCTGTCCAAAAGAAACCTGCCCTCTTTGAGGTTAAAGCCGTCACCCCTTGTCCTGTCGCTGCAGCCCATGATGAAGATTCCCCCCCAGCTTTCCTGGAGGCCCCTTTGGGCACGGGGAGGCCGCAGCGAGGTCCCCCCGCAGCCTTCTCCAGGCTCCACAAGCCCAGCTCCCTCAGCCTCTCTTCCCAGCGGAGCTGCTGCAGCCTCTGGGCATCCCCGCGGCCTCCCCACGTCCTTCTGGGGCTGGGACCCTTCCTCTCCTCACCCCTGCATTCAGCCCCTCTCTGCAGCACTCTTTGCTTTCCTCCTTTCCAGGTAAGGCATGGAAACTGTGCAGAGACTGGGCCGTGGAATTCATCAGGGCGTATGTCAGAGGCACAGAAAAGGTAATGGCAGCCGCCTGCATCGCAGCTGTGCTCCTGGCGCTGCCCTCCAGGGGTCCCACACAGCCCCAGACCCCTCAAGGCTTTGGTCCTGCTGGCCGTGGGTGTCCCCCTAATGCTCTGTTGGTGTCTTTGTGGCTGCCAGGACGACGAGGAGCAGAAGATGCTGTTCCTCAGCAAAATCTGCGATCTGTGCTTAACTGTCACAGAGAAGGGTGTGCCGATGAACTTGCATGGCTTCTGCTGCAAACATAAGCTGGTGGAGAACATCATGGTGAGAGGATGCGCAGCGGGTTGGGGAAGGGGACAGGCCCCCCGGCACCAGCCCCCTGGGAGGCGAGGGCTGGGGCAGCGCTGGCTCTGCTGCTGCTGGGTGCCGGCCGCTCCAAGGTCTCATCCTGCTTGTGCTCTGCAGGCGCTGCTGGAAAAGGAGCCCGTGGACAGCTTGCGCACAGAATTCTGGCAGAAGGCCATGGAGACTGTCACCGTCCTCAGGTACGTGCCCAGCCCCTGGTTGGGCCAGCACAGCCCCAGGGCAATGCCCTGGTGGCCCTGAAGCTGGCAGGGAGGCTGCCCATCCCTCCCAGGGATGCCTGGCCAAGGGAGGTCCGTGTCCTCCTTCATAAGCCTCGAGGCACTGCGTCCAACAGGCTCCTCTCTCTCTCTCCTTCAGCAACACCGTACCAACAGCACTGCATGACAAAAAGGAGAGTCTCCTGAACGTGTGCTGCAAGAGCATCTTCTTTCTGCCTCCTGAGTTGGATGTGCCAGAGGCAGAAAGAGCGCTCTACGCTGAGGTATGTGCTGGGTGAGGTACCGGCATCCCCAGTCCTGCTGAGCTGCTGCCTTGCTTCCCCGTGCTGACACAACCAGAGACCAGTGCAGGGCCGGGGCCCAGATTTGCTTTCCCAGCCTCACCCCTTCCCCTTCCCGGGCATGATCCCGTGCTGCAGGAGGTCTGCACGCAGCGGCTTTTTAGCCCCAAAGCCACCCCTGAACTCCAGAGGGGCTCAGAGCCAGCTCCTGGGGGTGAGAAGGCCACAGAAATAATTTGATGATCTTCTGTCCTCCCTGCAGACTATGAATGCCTTGGACCTCATGCTGGCGGCCTTCGTACGCAACTGTCCCAACACCAGTGTCAGCATAGAGTTGCAGAGTATCTTGGAGGTTTGGCATTTGCAAAGAATTTCCAAAGAATCCTCTCAGGTCACATTTGCAGACCACTGTCAACCCAGCAACTTCTCTCCTCGCAGGCGCTGCTGGACTTTGCCCACTCCAAAAACCCAGCTGTGCGTAAGAGAGCTGTGAGGAGGATTGAGAGACTGGCTGATTTCATTGACAGGTATTTTGTGACCGAGGTAAGGCACAAGGAACCCTCCACCCTTTCCTGCATCCCAGAGCATCCTGCCACTCAGGGGTGCCTGCGAGGCAAACCTGGATGCACGTGAGTGCCTCAGCACTGTGAAGCGAGGGTCTTCGTCCCCCCTTTGCCCCTGCTCTTCCCTCCCCAGGCCCTGCTATCTCAGGGGCTGGCTCTGCCTCCACTAAGCCCTTTGTCTCTCCTCCCTTCCTCACCCAGAACCCAGATGACTATGAACAATACAAGCGCGGCCACAATGACTACAGAGATCTCCACATCCCCATCCTGGGACAGCTGCTGGGCCACCTCTTAATTTTCAGCAATAGCAATGATTTCTCCAAATGCGCAAGCTTGGATGCTCTTTTTTACTTCCACAAAATCGTCAAAAAAGTAAGAGGTAAGAAGGTGTGGTGGGCAGCGTCCGTCTGCACGCAGACATCTGCTGGTTTGTCTGCCTGTTCTCCCCGAGTATTGTGAAGGATTGTTCTTGTGCTTGGTGGAGGCTGCCCACGGAATTCTGCCAGGTTCCCTGACCTCCTCTGCTCCTCACAGCAGCTTCCCGCAGCATTCTGGCTATCGTTTTCCGCAGAAGCTGGACGCTCACCTGCTGTCCAGGAGCAGTTCTCTGCTGCTGTCCTTCCCAACCCTCCCCAGATCACCTACCACGCTGTTTTGTGGTCTCCCCCAGTCTAAGCCATCAATCGATGAGCACTTCCCAAACCGCATCTTCCCCGAGGAGTGAACAGCAGAGCCAGCCGTGCATCACCAGGGATGGTGACGCCCTCCAGAATTCTCCCTGACTGTTTGCTCCCTGCCGTCTTAAAGGCAGGTGTCAGGGGGCTTCCTGCACATCCTGACCCCGAGCAGAAGGGGGTCTGTGACACGCTGCTACCCCCGCGGCACCCAGCGCCATTGCTTCTCCTCCTTCTGCATCATCCCTGAGGTCCCTCTTGCTCCCAGCACTCCTCACCTTGTGCTTCACATCCCTGCCCATCACCCTCCTCGCCATGAGCCTCCCTCCTCAGCCATTCCTAGTGAAAGTGCTTTTCACCTTTTGGCAAGCTTGTTGGCAAAGATGCTCTTCGCTACTGACTCTTCGCTGTTTCTCACTGTTTAGAAAGCTCACTGACAAAGGAAATGAAAAATTATGTGCGCCGCCGCATTATATTGAATGATCCAGAATTTCCATTTTCTCTACCATCACGTCCCTCTGAAATTGCCAAGGTAATGAGCTCTGGCCTTGCCGGGGATCTTGTCAGCAGCATCAGCAGGCATCTGGTGTGAGCAGAGGGGTCCAGAACCGGTGGGGCTGGCACGGCCTCACTCGCCCTGGTGAGAGGGTTCCTCTTGTCCCCAGGCTGGGGCTATGCGAAGGCTGCTCCCCTGTGTCCCGGCAGCAGCTCCAGCCCTCCTGGCCACCAGCAAGCCCTGGTTACCTGCAGGGCCAGCACTCTGGCCCCATATGCCCCATCCTCACCCCTTCCCCCAGGGGCCCTCTCTCCGGAGCTGCCCTTGCTGCTCAGCTAAGCAGCACCCTTGGGACACTCAGTGAGGCATGTCTTCGCTCCTCCTTCTTCCCACAGGCGTTTGGAGCATACCTCTTCCCTGATGAGAGGCTGGACATCATCCTCATAGCCCTTGAAGCTTTACAAGACTCCAGCATCCATGACAAGGAGGGGGCCTGCATCGTGCTGGACGGAGCCTTGGAGGACCCTGACTACTGGTTGACAGATGTAAGTGGCCTGTGGCCATGGCCCTGCCCTTGAGCTCTTCCAGGCGTTGTTCCTCTCTCCTTCCCTGCCTCCCTCCCTGCCTCCCTCGCACATCGGGGTCTCTTGGGCTCCAGAAGCCACCTGAAGCCAGCAGAGAGCAATGGAAGGGGCCAAAGTTTGAGTGGCAGCTGTGGAAATGGCTGCAGTCTGCTGGCAACACCATTCCCACTTTGTCCCCCAAGGTGCCAAAGATCATGGAGTGCATCAGGAAAAACCTGGGCAGCATCCACACGGCATCGGCGCGGCAGTGCCTGGACCACCTGCTTCTCAAGCTGACCAACTTGATGTCCAAGGAAGTCAAGAACCTGCTGCAGTTCTCTCCGCCATGTGACAGGTCCTGGCCTTGACATCCTTGAGGGCTTGTTCCGTGTCGGGAGATGCACCTGGAGACTCTCTGCTTGCCAGAGCCATGGCAAAGAGCAGGACATCCCCAGGGAGCACAGCCCTCCTTCCCACCAATGTGTTCCAGCCCCACTGGGCCAGCCAGGGCTGCAGCAGCCCAGCTGTCCAAGGCAGCCCAGAGTCCCCCTGCCCCCAGGGAACACCAGCTCAGCCCCCTCCTGCTTGCCCAGGCTGGGCCCTCAGTGCTCCCCAAGTCACAGGGGCTGCAGGACAGCCTGGCTCCTCTGGGGCTGGCCCAGTTTGTGGCCCTGCGGCTGAGGCAGCCTCACTGACAGAGTATTCTGGGCTTGCAGCACTGACCTGGGCACGTGGGAGGTGATCCTGGCCATGCCGCAGACCTTGAAGAGAGTTTTAAACATCATGATGCAAGACTTGCCACTGTGCAACTGGTGCACCGAAGTCACCGAAGACACCTGCATCCGTCGCTTGGCTGTGAGTTTCCAGATGAAACCCTGCTCCCAGCAGGGCTACGTGTGCCCCTTCAGGCACACAGGCACAGCCCTGTGCCCATCTACCCCCAAACTGCCAGCTCCCGCAGGACGTACGGACGCATGGTCCCTGGGGCCGGCAAGCCCCCGTAGCTCCCCGCGCCTGGTGCCTCTTTGGTGCCAGCTGGCGCTGCCCCATCCCTGCCCAAAGGTGGGAGAAGAAGAGGCTGCAGGGAGCCCTGCAGGCCCTGCCAGGCTCTCACTGCTCTTTCTTGCAGATGCTGGCCCAGAATCACATTTCTGAGGAGGAGTTTGGTAACCCAGTGCACCTCCAGAGCTACCTGAAGCACCCAAGCCCAGCGATGCGCTTGATGGTTCTGAAAGGGCTCTGCACCGTGTCAGAGAGCCCTGAGAAGGTGAGCGGGCCATCGTCAAGCAAAGCCATGGTGGCAGCCTGGGGCTTTGCTCTTCTGCCCTCCCGTCCCTCCCCGCTGCCAGGAAGCAAGGCAGGAGGCTGGTCCTCAGGAGCCAGAGCCCTTTGCCCAGGGTGGTCTCTCACTGCCTCACGGAAGGGAAATGGTGTCTTTCCTACAGGCAAGAAAACTTCAGGTCGTGCTGCCAGACATCGCGGAGGCCCTGCAGGACCCCAACACAGACGTCATGCTCAAGGCCCTGCGTGTCCTGAGAAACATGATGGCTCATGTGGAGAGGAGCAAGGCCAGTGGCCCGGCTCTGCAGCTGGCTGAGAAGCTCCTGCCACTCTTTGACCACGTAAGTGTGTTGCGGGAGTCCAAGCCCGCAGCTGGGCCCCCTGTAACGAGGGCTGCCCTTCAGCCCGGCCCTGTGGGCAGCACTCAGGCAGGGCCTTCCCAGTCTCCTCGTCAGCCCAGGCGCTGGGGAGCTCTGCTTGGGCATGGCTGGTGCTGCTGGTGGCGAAAGTGGGGTGGCTGGCGGGCAGCCTGCGATGGCAACCGATTGCGTTGCCCTTCACGGGCACCAGGCCTTGCAGCTGCCCCGAGCAGCTCCTCTGGGAAGGATCCAGCGCTGAAGCATCTCACAGTTCTGTGAGCTCCCTTCACAGCAGCCACGCTAATGCTGAAATTCCTCCTGTCCTCCTCCCTGCCAGGAGTCCAGCCAGGTGCGGGAGCACTCCATCTGCCTCTTCCAAGCCGTGACGGAGGCTGTGCTGCGGCAAAGGAAGAAGGAAATGAAGAGGAGTGTGCACAGGAGCCTTCTCCCACTCTTCTTTCGTATGAAAGACCAGAGTGAGAGCGTAGCAAAGGTACAGATCTCAGAGCTGAGCAGGGGACAGAGGGTCTCCTTCCCACGGCTGTGGTGCTACCTCCCAACCTCTGCTGCTCCGCAGGCCTCTGGGGAAGCTCTCGCCACGGCTGCAGAGTTTCTGCGACGCAAAGAGCTCAAGCGCTTGGCCATGACAGAACAGACGTGGAGGATCGGGGAGTGCTTGGTAAGGACCCAACTTGGTTTGCCCCAGCTGGGCAAACGTGCCCGGCCAGAGCCCGCTGCCTGCAGCCGCATCCTCGCTCCCTTCCTGCCAGCACAGAGCCCCAGGGGGCTCTTCTGCAGGCCCCTCTGCCCTCCCTGCCCCCAGGATGCTGGAGGAGACCCTGGAGAGGCTGTGCAAGCCCCGTGACCTTGCGTTCTCTCTCTCTCCAGCTGCAGCAGGACAGAGGCAGAGTAGAAGAATACCTGCAGCAGAGCCAGCCCTACCTGCAGGACACGCAGACCCTTTTGCGACTTGAGGCCGTCAGATTCATTGGTGAGCCCAGCCCCTGGGTCCCTCTTGGGGCAGCCTTTGGCAGCCCCAGGCACTGCCCTGGCAGTGAGGCCCAGCCCTGTTGCCCCCTGAGCCCCCCGACTGGGCCCTTGCTCCAGGGTGCAGGAGGGGGCACAGCCTGGCTGGCCAGGCCAGGGGCTGCGCTGCTGGGAGCGTGCTGGGGAGCGGGGCTCTGATGGGATCTCTGTGTCTAGGTCTTGCTGCGCGCTACTGCAAGGACCAGAGCGAGGAGAAGCTGAATGAAATCCTCAGCGGTGAGTGAGGGCAGTGGGGGGTGTGCTAGGGCTGGGGGGACAGCGGCAGAGGCCCCCGTGCCTTGCCCTGCTCCAGGGAAATGCTGAGGAGGGCGGAGGAGCAATGCAGGCATAGGAACGAGGGAGAGGAGACGGGGTGGCCTGTGGTGTCAGGGAATGGCCTCCCAGCCTGGAGCTGGGCAGTGCCGCTGAAGGGGTTGAGTGTCCCTGAGGAAGAGTCAGGGGAAAGGGCAGTAAGGCTGACAGAAGGTGGGAGCCTGTTGTAGAGCACGCAACCAGGACGAAGTGGAGATGAAACTGCCTCTTCCTGGCCTGGGGAAGAGTCAAGTGGGGCTGGCATGGTCTGCAGGGGATGCCTGAGGATCTCTGCAAGGAGTGGGTTTTCATCTCTGCTCTTCTTTCTTTTGCAGCCCTCCAGCCTTCAGACAGCGACCCGGAACCCATGGTCCGTTCCCTGGCCATTCAAACCACCCTGATCC
Organism: Aythya ferina; assembly: GCF_964211825.1. NCBI lineage: Eukaryota > Metazoa > Chordata > Aves > Anseriformes > Anatidae > Aythya > Aythya ferina. The sequence continues at coordinate 267,183 of NC_140332.1, forward strand.
TGACGTCAAGGCATAACGCAACGTCAGGACGGAGATTTCCACTGCTGTGGTGCTGCTAGCCCCGCAGCAGTCCTCAAAAGAGCAATATATATTTTAATAGAACTAGGCTGTTGTCTCATTATTCCAGCAGCTCCTTCAAAGTGACTCGGTGCCATGACGCTGAGCTAACTCGGAGGCCACCAAGGACGTCTTTTCCCTGGGCCCGGTGACTACTGCATGGCGCCTACTCAACCAATGAAAGAGTCACAGAACCCTTGCGCTTGGAAAAGGGCCTTCAGCTCAAGGCCAAGCGTCAGCTAACACTACCAGGCCCACCACAAAACCACGGCGCTTAGCGCCAAGTCCACGCATTTCTTTAATAGCTCCAGGCCTGGGGACTCCAGCAGTGCCCTGGGCAGCCGGTTCCACCCTTTCCATGAAGAAATTCTTCCTGACATCCCATCTAAATGTCCCCTGGCACAACTCGAGGCCGTTTCCTCGTGTCCAGGTCTCAGGCTGCAGGGTGTGCGCGTGTGTTCTGTCAGGATCTGAGGGCAGTGGTGAGTCCACCTGTGGTAGGTGCGCCCAGGTAGAAGAACTGCTCAGCCTCCTGGCAGAGCTTCGGGAGGAGGTGGGCAGGCTGAGGAGCACCAGGGAGTCGGAGAAGGTTGAACTGTACTCTGCCAGCCCTGGGACAGATGCGTCAGGCAGACACAGCAGAGGAAATGGAGGATCCCCTACCCTCTGTCCGTCAGGCAGAAGGAGTGGATCTCAGTGACGAAGGGATGGAAGTTGAGATCTGCTCGGGGCAGCAGGCGAACCCCTCCTTGCCTACCTCACCTTCCTTTCAGGTGCCCTGAAACAACAGACTCTGGAACTAATGGACACACAAACAATGATGTGCATGAAGGTCCATCCAGGTTGGAGGGGTTTTCTAGGGCAAGTCAGCCTTCCCCAGTATCACGACCACCTCCATCAAGAAAAAGAGAAGGGTTACTGTCATAAGCGACTCCCTCCTGAGCAGAACAGAGGGCCGCATATGCCGACCTGACCCAACCCATGGAGAAGTCTGCTGCCTCCCAGGAGATCAGGGTAAAAGATGTTTCTAGAAAGCTCACTTGCCCCGTAAGGCCCTCTGAGCATCATCCATTATTGTTCTGTCCCGACAGAATCTGCTAAGTGGCACACCAAAATGGGAGGGACTGTGTGCTAGTCAGATCCTTCTGCCTGCTCCATGCCACGCTGGGTACACTGGAGCACATTTGGAATGTTTCTGCACCGATGCACCCAGCATGAGGGACAAGCAGGAGGAGCTGGAAGCTTCAGCTCCGTCCCAGAACAAGCGAGACTTGGTGTGCTGTGATGGACGGTTATGGGCTCTTCAGGAAGGATAGGCAGGGCAGGCGAGGCAAGGGGCTGGCACAAGGACGTGGCTGAGAGCTTCTGGGTAAGGATTAAGGGAGAAACCAATCACTTGGATGTTGCAGTGGGTGTTTGCGATACCAATGAATTATTCGCTAAGGAACTAAGAGAGACCTCTCTTAGCTCAACTGCCCTTGTCCTGATGGGGGACTTCAACTTGCCAGACATTACCTGGGAAGACCACACAGCTGATACAAGCAGGTCCAGGAGATTCCTCACACACCTTGATGACAACTCCTTGGTACAGCTACTGAGGGAGACAACAAGGAAAGGTGCCATCCTAGACCTGTTGCTTGTGTTATAAATGGCTCAGTCTTCAAAATAGGATTATAATCAAAGTTTACAATTTATTAAAGGAATAGAGGTAAGCAAACAGCGCTGGGTGCGCCGGGAGTCTCTGCTCCACCAGGACGCACACCAGTTACATCAAGCAGCTGATTTTTATGCTCCTAGGCTGATACATATACATTACTACTTCTAAAAAAAAAAAACGGGTTATTATAATTAGCTTCCGGGATCCAAACCCTCCTACTGGAGCATGCGCATCAGTCTCTGGTGGTCCCCCTGGGGGTCTCTGGGGGTCTTTCATGCTGAAGGCTCGTAGTCTTCCTCTCCGTTTTTTTTCTTGTCCTTCCCCTTTGTACTCCTTGGCAGCATGTCAAAAGCTTACACAGCGTTCGTTCCCTGCAAGTTTTGTCTTCTAGCCGTCCTTCAGCTTCTTTCTTCTCCTTAATCTCCTGGCCACCTGGCCAGGTATCAGGGGCTTGCAGAGTGTCCCATTCAGAAGTCATAACAGTTACTAGTTGTTAGCAGTTGTTCTGAAACCCCCAGACATCAGAGACTTCAAAGAAAGAACATACAAACACAAATAGCTCTCTATTGACACTTCACGAGTTGTTAAAACACTCCTCACAGGCCATTCCCAGGGACACTCCAGTCACATCTATAGCAGTGCTAAATCAACCACAAAGAAGGCAAGAAGGCTGCAACTGTTAGGAGTAAGAGTTCGGAATCAGTAACAAAAGCAAATAGGCTCATGGATTTGAGGAATATTTCTGAAGCTTTGATAAATTGACTATAATGAGGGGGAGACTGGGACACGGGGAGGAAAGGGAAGAAACCACATCTGTGGAAGAATTAAATTGCCAGTGCAGGACCCAGAGACAGACAGAACTGCTCTCTATTGACATGAATTGTTAAAACATTCCTTTGCAAGGTACAAGAACTATATACATTAACCATTCTGTTTTTCTTAGACTTGTGGTTATACAAGGGTATGTAAGACAGAAGGTGACATTCATCATACCATGCGGCCCTAGCTTCGTTCCATATTGACACGAATCAGATGAACATATCTCACACTTGTGAACACAGAGGGTGCGGTGGGTGAAGTGGTGATGGGCGGCCATCTTGGCCATAGCAATCATGAAGCAGTTGAGTTTAAAAATCTTTGGCGATAGGAGGAAAACTGCCAGTACACCTGCTTCTGGCAGGGGGGTTGGACCCGATGCTCTCTTGAGGTCCCTTCCAACCCCTCCAATTCTGTGAACTTTGGACACGGGGAGGGCAGAGTTCAGGCTGCTCAGGGAACTAGTTAGGAAGATCCCCTGAGAAGCTGTTTTGGAAGGTATCGGGGTCCATCTTTTTAAGCATGACCTCCTAAGAGCACAGGAGCAGGCGATTCCAAAATGTCGGAAGTCAAGCAGGCGGGGCAGGAGGCCAGCTTGGCTGAGCAGGGATCTTCTTCTAGAGCTTAAGTGGAAAAAGAAAGTGTGTGGCCACTGGAAGCGAGGTCGTGTGACATGGCAGGGCTACAGAGGTGCTGTTTGCCTCTGTTGGGAGAAAATTCCACCACACACCAGCCACAGGACTCATCCCACCAGGTTTCGCTTATGCCGATGATGTCGTAGCTGTGGGACAGGGCCAAGACTTCTAGCTCATCCATTTGATTCCTCATACTGCATGCGTTTGTGTAGAAGCACTTCAAATGTGCCTCCCTACACGCAGCGCCTTGTGGAGCTGACTGCAGGACCTCACTAGCACACCGTCCCTCTGATTCTAGCGCACCATCCCTCAGCTCATCAGCGGCGTGCCTGGTTTTATCCCCTTCCTCCTTCGACTCTAGTTTAAAGCCCTATCTATCAGCCCTGCCAACTCCTGAGCAAAAATCCTTACCCCTCTCTGAGAGAGTGTGGTGGTTTTACTTGGGTGGGCAGCCGAGCTTCACCACGACCACTCGCCAAAAGTACCTTCTCCCCCATCTACCCTCTTCCACCTCCTCCCCCCGAGCAGTGCAGGGGAACGAAGGAACGGGGGTTATGGTCAGTCTACAGTGCTTCTTCTCTGCCGCTCCTTCTCGGTCACTCTCATCCCTTGTGCTGTGGGATCCCTCCCACGGGATGCAGTCCTTGCTGAACTGATCCGGCGTGGGCTTCCCACAGGCAGCAGCTCTTCCAGAACTGCTCCAGATATGGGTCCGTAGCACGGGGTCCATCCCTCAGGAGCAAACTGCTCCAACCTGGGTCCCCCACGGGCAGCAGCTCCTGCCAGGACACCTGCTCCTGCGTGGGCTCCTCTCCACGGGCTACACATGTGGCCCGGAATCTGCTCCGGCAGCGGTCTTCCACAGGCCGCAGCCTCCATTGGTGCAGGTCTACCTGCTCCACCGTGGTCTCCTCCACATGCTGCAGCGTGGAACCCTGCTCCACCGTGGTGCTCCATGAGGCTGCAGGGAGACAACCTGCTTCACCATGGTCCTCACCACAGGCCGCAGGGGACTTCTGCTCCGGCGCCTGGAGCACCTCTCCCCCTCCTTCTACACTGACCTTGGCGCCTGCAAGGCTGTTCCTCACTCCTCTCACTCTCCCAGCTGCTGTGTGGCGCAGCGTTTTTTTCCCTGTCTTAAATATGCTTTCACAGAGGCGCAAAACATCATGACTTATTGGCTCAGCTCTGGTCAGCAGAGGGGCCCTTAGCAAACATGGGGCAGCTTCCAGATCCTTCTCACAGAAGCCACTCCTATGGCCCCGTGCTACCAAAACCTTGCCACGTAAACCCACTACAGGGAGGCGCATCTCATCTGGTGGTAGCAGGCCAGTGTCACATATGTAATACACAATAAATGTTTGTTCATTGTCTTTTGTATTATAAAAACAAGGAGTTCCGTTTGAGGAGCAGGAGTTGCAAAAGCTCCCTGCTGAAGTAAGGAGCTGTATAATGCTTGGCTAGACGCTATGAAAATTCCTTTGCTTAATGTAAAAAAAAAGAGAACCCCCTCCCCTTCTCTCCTTCTGCATCTCAGTTGCCTCTTTTGTTCAAAGAGATTGCTGCAAAGCTCACGTAACCATCTCCTGATAAGTTGCTAAACTAGTGTATCAACATCCTGCCTTCCTGTCTCACGCTGGGCCAACATGACCAAATAAAAAAAAAAAAAAAAACGAAGTTGAACCACAACGCCGAGGAAGACTACGGCCTTCATCTTCACGACCACCAGAGGGACAGAGACGACCCCCTAGCAACAGCGCGCGCAGTCGCAGAATACACCAGGATGTGCTGCGTAATCCCGGAATTACCAAGATATAAAAAGGGACCCTGGCGGGGCTGAGGTGCGCGCCGTTGGCGGAGCCGAGACTCCCCGGCCACCCAGCGCTGTTTTGCTTGCTGTTGCTTACTCAATAACTTCCTTTCTATTATTAATGCAATGCTCTCTGAAAATTAGTTAAGGGGGTAACTTATAACAACATAGACCCTCCCATGATCAACAAGCCCAAAGTTCTACCAGTTGCACCAGTCCCGAAGCTACGTGTTAATGTGATGAGCCTGCTTGTCAGCATTGATCCCCCCTATCGGAAGGACAGAGGCAAACACAACCTGTGCCCCTGATCCTTTAAGTAGTCGCCCCAAAGCCCTAAAGCCCCCTTTTTTAATAAGCGATAGTAACAAAAACGTGAACAAGGTGGAGATAAATTAACTTGGCTACAGCATTAAAGATGAGCTTTGCGCAGTGGTCAGTTGCTGGCTGGCTTGAGGCGCGTGGCTGAGGGTCTCTAACCAAGTGTATGACTGATTCGGGCATGTGGACAGCGCATGTGGTTACGGGGAAAGTATATGTAGCAGAGAAAAATGGCAATAAACGCCTTTGCTCAAGAGGCACCAGGAGACCATGTCTTTCATCCCTTCAGGTCTGCCGCCTTCCAACTCAGGATATTCAGGATAGGGCTACGAAGATGGTGAAAGGCCTTGAGGGGAAGACGTACGAGGAACGGCTGAGGTCACTGGGCCTGTTCAGCCTGGAGAAGAGGAGGCTGAGGGGAGACCTCATCACAGTCTACAACTTCCTCGTAAGGGGGTGTCGAGAGGCAGGAGGCCTTTTCTCCATTAACACCAGTGACAGGACCCGCGGGAACGGGGTTAAGCTGAGGCAGGGGAAATTTAGGCTGGACGTCAGGAGGGGGTTCTTCACAGAGAGGGTGGTTGCACACTGGAACAGGCTCCCCAGGGAAGTGGTCACTGCACCGAGCCTGTCTGAATTTAAGAAGAGATTGGACTGTGCACTTAGGCACATGGTCTGAACTTTTGGGTAGACCTGTGTGGTGTCAAGAGTTGGACTTGATGATCCTTAAGGGTCCCTTCCAAATCAGGATATTCTATGATTCTAAGATTCCATTCTATGATTCCAAGTGTGGAACCCAGCATTTGGCCTTCAATGCCACGCAGCTGGATGCGGCCCGTTGATCCAGCCTGTCCAGATCCCTCTGCACAGCCTTCCTGCCCTCATGCGGGGCCCATCCAGCCCAGGCGCGTGTCACAATGGCACCCATTGTGACGTCACTTGCTGACACCCCAGGGTGCCTTATAACAGCACAGCCGTGGCTCGGACCCTCAGTGTCGGTGCACGGCAGTGACGGACAGGGCAGGAGCACAGGAGCCTCAAGGAGACCCTGAGCACAGTCCAAGTCCCACAATGCCGCAACCGCCCGCCCAGAGGAGCCGCCGGTTTCTCCTTGCGAGCTCTCCCACTCCAGAGGCTTCTTCTGAATCTGATGGGGAGGGAGCCATGCCCCCCAGGCAGCCCAGGCTGGCCTGGCAGGAGACCTGGTCTTCTAGGGGCAGCAACCAGCCAGCGAAGGACAGCTTGCTGGCAGAGGACAGAACCCCAGTCGAGGCCATTTTGCCGGCACAGGACAGCAGCCCGGTAGGGGATATTTTGCCGGCAGAGGACAGCAGCCCGGTAGGGGATATTTTGCCGGCAGAGGACAGCAGCCCTGTAGGGGATATTTTGCCGGCAGAGGACAGCTGCCCGCTAGAGGCCATTGCTCAGGCAGCGGGCAGCAGCCCAGTCGAGGCCGTTGCTCAGGCAGCGGGCAGCAGCCTGGCAGAGGAGAGCCAGGACGAGTTGCAGCTGCTGGATCCCAGTGAGTCTTAGGGATGCGGTGGGGAGGGTTGGGGACAACGAGATCTCAGCTTGACTCCAGGACTCCTTTCCCGGCGAAAGCGGCGCTTGGGCTGACGGGGCCGAGCTTCCTCCGCAGCACCACAGAATCCCAGGACGCTTTGGGCTGGGGGGGACCTCAGCGATCACGATGCTTCCCCCCAGCCCAGGCTGCCCAAAGCCCACCCAGCCTGGCCGTGGGCAGTGCCAGGGAGGGGGCACCGCAGCCTGCGCCAAGGCCTCACTGCCCTGGGCGTGAAGGAGAGGAATCCCTGCCTGTCCAAAAGAAACCTGCCCTCTTTGAGGTTAAAGCCGTCACCCCTTGTCCTGTCGCTGCAGCCCATGATGAAGATTCCCCCCCAGCTTTCCTGGAGGCCCCTTTGGGCACGGGGAGGCCGCAGCGAGGTCCCCCCGCAGCCTTCTCCAGGCTCCACAAGCCCAGCTCCCTCAGCCTCTCTTCCCAGCGGAGCTGCTGCAGCCTCTGGGCATCCCCGCGGCCTCCCCACGTCCTTCTGGGGCTGGGACCCTTCCTCTCCTCACCCCTGCATTCAGCCCCTCTCTGCAGCACTCTTTGCTTTCCTCCTTTCCAGGTAAGGCATGGAAACTGTGCAGAGACTGGGCCGTGGAATTCATCAGGGCGTATGTCAGAGGCACAGAAAAGGTAATGGCAGCCGCCTGCATCGCAGCTGTGCTCCTGGCGCTGCCCTCCAGGGGTCCCACACAGCCCCAGACCCCTCAAGGCTTTGGTCCTGCTGGCCGTGGGTGTCCCCCTAATGCTCTGTTGGTGTCTTTGTGGCTGCCAGGACGACGAGGAGCAGAAGATGCTGTTCCTCAGCAAAATCTGCGATCTGTGCTTAACTGTCACAGAGAAGGGTGTGCCGATGAACTTGCATGGCTTCTGCTGCAAACATAAGCTGGTGGAGAACATCATGGTGAGAGGATGCGCAGCGGGTTGGGGAAGGGGACAGGCCCCCCGGCACCAGCCCCCTGGGAGGCGAGGGCTGGGGCAGCGCTGGCTCTGCTGCTGCTGGGTGCCGGCGGCTCCAAGGTCTCATCCTGCTTGTGCTCTGCAGGCGCTGCTGGAAAAGGAGCCCGTGGACAGCTTGCGCACAGAATTCTGGCAGAAGGCCATGGAGACTGTCACCGTCCTCAGGTACGTGCCCAGCCCCTGGTTGGGCCAGCACAGCCCCAGGGCAATGTCCTGGTGGCCCTGAAGCTGGCAGGGAGGCTGCCCATCCCTCCCAGGGATGCCTGGCCAAGGGAGGTCCGTGTCCTCCGTCATAAGCCTCGAGGCACTGCGTCCAACAGGCTCCTCTCTCTCTCTCCTTCAGCAACACCGTACCAACAGCACTGCATGACAAAAAGGAGAGTCTCCTGGACGTGTGCTGCAAGAGCATCTTCTTTCTGCCTCCGGAGCCGGATGTGCCAGGGACAGAAAGAGCGCTCTACACTGAGGTATGTGCTGGGTGAGGTACCGGCACCCCCAGTCCTGCTGAGCTGCTGCCTTGCTTCCCCGTGCTGACACAACCAGAGACCAGTGCAGGGCCGGGGCCCAGATTTGCTTTCCCAGCCTCACCCCTTCCCCTTCCCGGGCATGATCCCGTGCTGCAGGAGGTCTGCACGCAGCGGCTTTTTAGCCCCAAAGCCACCCCTGAACTCCAGAGGGGCTCAGAGCCAGCTCCTGGGGGTGAGAAGGGCCACAGAAATAATTTGATGATCTTCTGTCCTCCCTGCAGACTATGAATGCCTTGGACCTCATGCTGGCGGCCTTCGTACGCAACTGTCCCAACACCAGTGTCAGCATAGAGTTGCAGAGTATCTTGGAGGTTTGGCATTTGCAAAGAATTTCCAAAGAATCCTCTCAGGTCACATTTGCAGACCACTGTCAACCCAGCAACTTCTCTCCTCGCAGGCGCTGCTGGACTTTGCCCACTCCAAAAACCCAGCTGTGCGTAAGAGAGCTGTGAGGAGGATTGAGAGGCTGGCTGATTTCATTGACAGGTATTTTGTGACCGAGGTAAGGCACAAGGAACCCTCCACCCTTTCCTGCATCCCAGAGCATCCTGCCACTCAGGGGTGCCTGCGAGGTAAACCTGGATGCACGTGAGTGCCTCAGCACTGTGAAGCGAGGGTCTTCGTCCCCCCTTTGCCCCTGCTCTTCCCTCCCCAGGCCCTGCTATCTCAGGGGCTGGCTCTGCCTCCACTAAGCCCTTTGTCTCTCCTCCCTTCCTCACCCAGGACCCAAATGACTATGAACAATACAAGCGCGGATACAATGACTCCAGAGAGCTCTACATCCCCATCCTGGGACAGCTGCTGGGCCACCTCTTAATTTTCAGCAATAGCAATGATTTCTCCAAATGCGCAAGCTTGGATGCTCTTTTTTCCTTCTACAAAATCATCAAAAAAGTAAGAGGTAAGAAGGTGTGGTGGGCAGCGTCCGTCTGCACGCAGACATCTGCTGGTTTGTCTGCCTGTTCTCCCCGAGTATTGTGAAGGATTGTTCTTGTGCTTGGTGGAGGCTGCCCACGGAATTCTGCCAGGTTCCCTGACCTCCTCTGCTCCTCACAGCAGCTTCCCGCAGCATTCTGGCTATCGTTTTCCGCAGAAGCTGGACGCTCACCTGCCGTCCAGGAGCAGTTCTCTGCTGCTGTCCTTCCCAACCCTCCCCAGATCACCTACCACGCTGTTTTGTGGTCTCCCCCAGTCTAAGCCATCAATCGATGAGCACTTCCCAAACCGCATCTTCCCCGAGGAGTGAACAGCAGAGCCAGCCGTGCATCACCAGGGATGGTGACGCCCTCCAGAATTCTCCCTGACTGTTTGCTCCCTGCCGTCTTAAAGGCAGGTGTCAGGGGGCTTCCTGCACATCCTGACCCCGAGCAGAAGGGGGTCTGTGACACGCTGCTACCCCCGCGGCACCCGGCGACATTGCTTCTCCTCCTTCTGCATCATCCCTGAGGTCCCTCTTGCTCGCAGCACTCCTCACCTTGTGCTTTACATCCCTGCCCATCACCCTCCTCGCCATGAGCCTCCCTCCTCAGCCATTCCTAGTGAAAGTGCTTTTCACCTTTTGGCAAGCTTGTTGGCAAAGATGCTCTTCCCTACTGACTCTTCGCTGTTTCTCACTGTTTAGAATGCTTACAGACAAAGGAAATGAAAAATTATGTGCGCCGACGCATTATATTGAATGATCCAGAATTTCCATTTTCTCTACCATCACGTCCCTCTGAAATGGCCAAGGTAATGAGCTCTGGCCTTGTCGGGGATCTTGTCCGCAGCATCAGCAGGCATCTCGTGTGAGCAAAGGGGTTCAGAACCGGTGGGGCTGGCACGGCCTCACTCGCCCTGGTGAGAGGGTTCCTCTTGTCCCCAGGCTGGGGCTATGCGAAGGCTGCTCCCCTGTGTCCCGGCAGCAGCTCCAGCCCTCCTGGCCACCAGCAAGCCCTGGTTACCTGCAGGGCCAGCACTCTGGCCCCATATGCCCCATCCTCACCCCTTCCCCCGAGGGCCTTCTCTCCGGAGCTGCCCTTGCTGCTCAGCTAAGCAGCACCCTTGGGACACTCAGTGAGGCATGTCTTCGCTCCTCCTTCTTCCCACAGGCGTTTGGAGCATACCTCTTCCCTGATGAGAGGCTGGACATCATCCTCATAGCCCTTGAAGCTTTACAAGACTCCAGCATCCATGACAAGGAGGGGGCCTGCATCGTGCTGGACGGAGCCTTGGAGGACCCTGACTACTGGCTGACAGATGTAAGTGGCCTGTGGCCATGGCCCTGCCCTTGAGCTCTTCCAGGCGTTGTTCCTCTCTCCTTCCCTGCCTCCCTCCCTGCCTCCCTCGCACATCGGGGTCTCTTGGGCTCCAGAAGCCACCTGAAGCCAGCAGAGAGCAATGGAAGGGGCCAAAGTTTGAGTGGCAGCTGTGGAAATGGCTGCAGTCTGCTGGCAACACCATTCCTACTTTGTCCCCCAAGGTGCCAAAGATCATGGAGTGCATCAGGAAAAACCTGGGCAGCATCCACACGGCATCGGCGCGGCAGCACCTGGACTCCCTGCTTCTCAAGCTGACCAACTTGATGTCCAAGGAAGTCAAGAACCTGCTGCAGTTCTCTCCGCCATGTGACAGGTCCTGGCCTTGACATCCTTGAGGGCTTGTTCCATGTCGGGAGATGCACCTGGAGACTCTCTGCTTGCCAGAGCCATGGCAAAGAGCAGGACATCCCCAGGGAGCACAGCCCTCCTTCCCACCAATGTGTCCCAGCCCCACTGGGCCAGCCAGGGCTGCAGCAGCCCAGCTGTCCAAGGCAGCCCAGAGTCCCCCTGCCCCCAGGGAACACCAGCTCAGCCCCCTCCTGCTTGCCCAGGCTGGGCCCTCAGTGCTCCCCAAGTCACAGGGGCTGCAGGACAGCCTGGCTCCTCTGGGGCTGGCCCAGTTTGTGGCCCTGCGGCTGACGCAGCCTCACTGACAGAGTATTCTGGGCTTGCAGCACTGACCTGAGCACGTGGGAGGTGATCCTGGCCATGCCGAGGACCTTGGAGAAGGTTTTAAACGCCATGATTGAAGACTTGCCACTGTGCAAGTGGTGCACCGCAGTCACCGAAGACACCTGCATCCGTCGCTTGGCTGTGAGTTCCCAGATGAAACCTTGCTCCCAGCAGGGCTACGTGTGCCCCTTCAGGCACACAGGCACAGCCCTGTGCCCATCTACCCCCAAACTGCCAGCTCCCGCAGGACGTACGGACGCATGGTCCCTGGGGCCGGCAAGCCCCCGTAGCTCCCCGTGCCTGGTGCCTCTTTGGTGCCAGCTGGCGCTGCCCCATCCCTGCCCAAAGGTGGGAGAAGAAGAGGCTGCAGGGAGCCCTGCAGGCCCTGCCAGGCTCTCACTGCTCTTTCTTGCAGATGCTGGCCCAGAATCACATTTCTGAGGAGGAGTTTGGTAACCCAGTGCACCTCCAGAGCTACCTGAAGCACTCAAGCCCAGCGATGCGCTTGATGGTTCTGAAAGGGCTCTGCACCGTGTCAGAGAGCCCTGAGAAGGTGAGCGGGCCATCGTCAAGCAAAGCCATGGTGGCAGCCTGGGGCTTTGCTCTTCTGCCCTCCCGTCCCTCCCCGCTGCCAGGAAGCAAGGCAGGAGGCTGGTCCTCAGGAGCCAGAGCCCTTTGCCCAGGGTGGTCTCTCACTGCCTCACGGAAGGGAAATGGTGTCTTTCCTACAGGCAAGAAAACTTCAGGTCGTGCTGCCAGACATCGCGGAGGCCCTGCAGGACCCCAACACAGACGTCATGCTCAAGGCCCTGCGTGTCCTGAGAAACATGATGGCTCATGTGGAGAGGAGGAAGGCCAGTGGCCCGGCTCTGCAGCTGGCTGAGAAGCTCCTGCCACTCTTTGACCACGTAAGTGTGCTGCGGGAGCCCGAGCCCGCAGCTGGGCCCCCTGTAACGAGGGCTGCCCTTCAGCCCGGCCCTGTGGGCAGCACTCAGGCAGGGCCTTCCCAGTCTCCTCGTCAGCCCAGGCGCTGGGGAGCTCTGCTTGGGCATGGCTGGTGCTGCTGGTGGCGAAAGTGGGGTGGCTGGCGGGCAGCCTGCGATGGCAACCGATTGCGTTGCCCTTCACGGGCACCAGGCCTTGCAGCTGCCCCGAGCAGCTCCTCTGGGAAGGATCCAGCGCTGAAGCATCTCACAGTTCTGTGAGCTCCCTTCACAGCAGCCACGCTAATGCTGAAATTCCTCCTGTCCTCCTCCCTGCCAGGAGTCCAGCCAGGTGCGGGAGCACTCCATCTGCCTCTTCCAAGCCGTGACGGAGGCTGTGCTGCGGCAAAGGAAGAAGGAAATGAAGAGGAGCGTGCACAGGAGCCTTCTCCCACTCTACTTTCGTATGAAAGACCAGAGTGAGAGTGTAGCAAAGGTACAGATCTCAGAGCTGAGCAGGGGACAGAGGGTCTCCTTCCCAAGGCTGTGGTGCTAATTCCCAACCTCTGCTGCTCCGCAGGCCTCTGGGGAAGCTCTCGCCACGGCTGCAGAGTTTCTGCAACGCAAAGAGCTCAAGCGCTTGGCCCAGACTGAACAGACGTGGAGGATCGGGGAGTGCTTGGTAAGGACCCAACTTGGTTTGCCCCAGCTGGGCAAACGTGCCCGGCCAGAGCCCGCTGCCTGCAGCCGCATCCTCGCTCCCTTCCTGCCAGCACAGAGCCCCAGGGGGCTCTTCTGCAGGCCCCTCTGCCCTCCCTGCCCCCAGGATGCTGGAGGAGACCCTGGAGAGGCTGTGCAAGCCCCGTGACCTTGCGTTCTCTCTCTCTCCAGCTGCAGCAGGACAGAGGCAGAGTAGAAGAATACCTGCAGCAGAGCCAGCCCTACCTGCAGGACACGCAGACCCTTTTGCGACTTGAGGCCGTCAGATTCATTGGTGAGCCCAGCCCCTGGGTCCCTCTTGGGGCAGCCTTTGGCAGCCCCAGGCACTGCCCTGGCAGTGAGGCCCAGCCCTGTTGCCCCCAGAGCCCCCCGACTGGGCCCTTGCTCCAGGGTGCAGCAGGGGGCACAGCCTGGCTGGCCAGGCCAGGGGCTGCGCTGCTGGGAGCGTGCTGGGGAGCGGGGCTCTGATGGGATCTCTGTGTCTAGGTCTTGCTGCGCGCTACTGCAAGGACCAGAGCGAGGAGAAGCTGAATGAAATCCTCAGCGGTGAGTGAGGGCAGTGGGGGGTGTGCTAGGGCTGGGGGGACAGCGGCAGAGGCCCCCGTGCCTTGCCCTGCTCCAGGGAAATGCTGAGGAGGGCGGAGGAGCAATGCAGGCATAGGAACGAGGGAGAGGAGACGGGGTGGCCTGTGGTGTCAGGGAATGGCCTCCCAGCCTGGAGCTGGGCAGTGCCGCTGAAAGGGTTGAGTGTCCCTGAGGAAGAGTCAGGGGAAAGGGCAGTAAGGCTGACAGAAGGTGGGAGCCTGTTGTAGAGCACGCAACCAGGACGAAGTGGAGATGAAACAGCCTACAAGCAGCTAGGAGCAGGGTCATGATTGCTAGCCCTTGCTCTCATGGGGAAGCACAATAGCGAGAGGAAAGAGTCCAGGAGATTCCTGGAGTGTGTGAATCCTCGCAGGGGATGGAGGCAGGTGGTGAGGGAACCAGCTTGTGAAGGTGCCCCACTTGACCTGTGGTGTGCGGGTGGGGAAGGACTGGTGGGTGCATTTGGGACATTGCTGAGCAGCAGCTTTCAACAGATTCCTTTGTCCCTCCTGCTCCTCCTGGCCTGGGGAAGAGTCGAGTGGGGCTGGCATGGTCTGCAGGGGATGCCTGGGGATCTCTGCAAGGAGTGGGTTTTCATCTCTGCTCTTCTTTCTTTCGCAGCCCTCCAGCCTTCAGACAGCGACCCGGAACCCATGGTCCGTTCCCTGGCAGTTCAAACCACCCTGATCCTGACGTCAAGGCATAACGCAACGTCAAGACGGCGATTTCGACTGCTGTGGTGCTGCTAGCCCCGCAGCAGTCCCCAAAACCCTTTTGTAAATATTACTATTTGTAAATATTTCTATAAATATTTAAATATTACCCCTTTTATAAATATTACTAAATTCAGATCGAGTTCAGACTTCATTTGTAACAAGCCTAACCTTCAGATCTCCAGGAGTAGACCCAATCTTCCAAGTTCCTGTTATGGGTCCCTTTTCAGCTGACCCATCCTGGAACCTTCAAAGAGCTTCCGAATCCCTGGAACCCTCTAAAAGCTTCCAAATCCCTGGCTGTGCCTGTATCTAGAGGTGTCTTGCAAGTGGTTAACCCACCCAGTGCCTCCCAATATTGCTTAGAGTCCCCAGCACCCTCCCAGTGCCCCCCAGTAATGCCTATGGACCTTCAGTACTCTCCCTGTGCCCCCCCAGTATTGCTCAGAGCCCCCCAGCACCCTCCCAGTGCCCCCCAGTGCTGTCTTCAGCCCCCTCAATTCTGTTCCTGTGCGCCCCAGTAATGCCTGGAGACCCCCCCAATTCCCTCCCAGTGACCCCAGTGCTGTCCTGAGTGTCCCCAGTTCCCTCCCAATGCGTCCCAGTGTTGCTTAGAGCCCGCCAGCACCCTCCCAGTGCCCCCCCACCCCCCCCCCAGTAATGCCTGCGGATCTTCAGCTCTCTTCCAGCGCCCCCCAGTGTCGCTCAGAGGTTCCCAGCACTCTCCCAGTGCCCTTCAGTAATGCCCAGAGACCTCCTGTAGGCATTACTGGTGGGCACTGGGAGAACACTGAGGGGCTCTAGACAGCAATGTGGGGCACTGGGATGTTATTGAGGGGCTCTGTGCAGTACTGGGGGGCACTGGGAGAGTACTGGGGGGCTCTAGCTACTTCTAGGTGGGTACTGGTGGCTCAGGGGAGCACTGGGAGGGTACTGGGTGGTCTCCAGGCAGTGCTGGGAGGCACTGGGAAGGAATTGGTATGCTCTGGGCATCACTTGGGGACACTGGGAGGGTACTGGGATGCACTAGATGCGTACTCTGGGGACTGTGGGGAGCACTGGGTGGAACTGTGAGCACACTGGGGCACGGGGGCCAGCACTGGGGGTTACTGGGAGGGTACTGGTGTGCGTCCTGGTGGAGCGGAGACTCCCGGTGCACCCAGCGCTGTTTGCTTACCTCTATTCCTTTATATTCTTTCAATAAATCCTATTTTGTTATTTAATCCTAATTTGAATCCTGAGCCATTTATAACACTGGTGACCTCTGGGCAGAACTGGGGGACACTGGGAGGGAGCAGAGGGGTCTCTAGGCATTACTGCGGGTCACTGGGAGGGTGCTTGGGGACTCTGAGCAATACTGGGGGAACTGGGAGAGAACTGGGGGCACTCAGGACAGAACTAGGGGGCACTGGGAGGGAACTGGGCATCTCCAGACATTACTGAGTGGCACTGGAACAGAACTGGGGGGGCTAAAGGCAGCACTGGGGGGCACTGGGAAGGTATTAGGGGTCTCCAGGCACTACTGGGGGCACTGGGAGGGAGCTGGGCATCTTCAGGCATTAGCCATTCAGTCATGCAGATGCCCAAGAGTCGCGCTACTGAAGAACATCAGAACAACGAAGAAGTGGATCGAGCTTCGAAAATCGAAGTGGCTGAGGTGGACCTGGACTGGGAACGTAAGGGTGAGCTGTTTGTAGCTCGATGGGCCCATGAAACATCAGGACATCTGGGGAGTGATGCCACTTACAGGTGGGCTCGTGATCGAGGGGTGGACCTGACCATTGAGGCCATCACACAGGTTACCCATCAGTGTGAGACCTGTGCTGCAATCGAGAAAGCCACGAAGGTAAAATCTCCCTGGAACAGGGGGAGGTGGACAGGGTTTCAATATGGTGAGGCCTGGCAAATTGACTATATCAGACCACTCCCAAAAACCCGCCAAGGCAAACGGTACATCCTCACCATGCTAGAAGCAACTACTGGGTGGCTGGAAACATACCCCATAAACCTTGCCACGGCCCGAAACACTGTCTTGGGCCTGGAAAGACAAGTATTGTGGCGTCATGGTACACCAGAGAGAATTGAGTCTGACAATGGGAGTCATTTCCGAAACAATCTTGTTGCCTCCTGGGCCAAGAGGCATGGTGTTGAGTGGGTGTACCACATCCCTTATCACCCGCAAGCCTCTGGGAAGGTTGAGAGGCACCACGGACTGTTAAAGACTATGTAAAAAAAAAATGATTGTGATTAGTATTGGACTGGCAATGACATCAAGGAATATGAAAGGGAAAAAGCAGGGGGCTTTTCTGTCACCCTCGGTTAAAATTTCTTTATTGGGATGGATTTAGGACAGCTGTGCTCGGGATGGTTTAGTGGGGACTGTTAGTGTTAGGTCAGAGGTTGGACTCGATGATCTTGAGGTCTCTTCCAACCTAGAAATTCTGTGAAATTCTGTGATTCTGTCACGAGCATTAGGTGCTGGGACGTGGAAACAATGGGACACAAATCTACCAGAAGCCACTTGGCTAGTTAACAATAGGGGGTCTGACAGCCATGCTGGTCCTGCCGAAACAAAACCCCTACACACCGTGAAAGGAGCTAAAGTTCCCGTAGTGCATATAGGAAGGTGGATGGGGAAGGCAGTGTGGGTTGCTCCTGCCTCGGGAAAAGGCAAACCCACTCGTGGGATTGTCTTCGCCCAAGGACCAGGGTATACCTGGTGGGTCATGCAAAAGAATGGGGATATCAAGTGTGTGCCTCAAGGAGATTTGACATTGAGAGAAAACTAATCTATAATCTAAGTTAGATGTTGTAGGAAGATGCTGTAGGATCAACGACAGGTCAACTTTGCAAGGAGCCGGGCGGTGCAACAAGGACTTGAGCTAAGCTGGTGCTGGTGTCCAGACATCCAACTCCGCCTGCCTTGAGCGGTTGGCAGATGAAGACCTAATCATCAACAGTTCTTAGGAACATTTTCCAAGAAAGACCTATGGAATGAAAAGATACACCTGCCTATTAATCCTGCCCTGTTAAATCCTTGTCCTGTTAAAGGACAAGGAATAATGAGGAGAATGCTTGTATGCTAAAGTATGGGGATCTGAGTGGGACACAAATGTTATGGAATAAGGGGTGGAGGTTGTACTGGGTCTGGTTGGGACGTTACCTTTCCCTGCAGCAGCCCACACAGTGCCGTACTCTGCACTTGGAGCTGCAACAGCAGCGTTATCACACCGGTGTTATCACACCAGGGTTGTGTCTGCTGCTGAGCAGCAGTGGCACAGCATCGGGCCTTTCTCTAACCCTCGGTCCTCCTCCCGAACACCGGCTGCGTGCGTTGAGGCCCTGCTTCAAGGACGTGGTCAATCATGGCTCATTTGGGGGAAGTAGAGAGGAATTTCTTTCCTCTGCACTTCCACATAGCCTTCATTTATTTTATTTGTTTGTTTTCCTCCCTTCTTTTTTTTTATTTTCCCTTTCCCCCTCCCTTTTCCCCTTTCCCTTTTTATTTCCCTTTAGATAAATTGTTTAGTTCATAATAATCTTTAATTATTATAGTTATTTCCCTTTAATTAAATTATCCTTATCTCAACCCGTGAGTTGTTCTTTGCTTTACTTCTCCCCCTCCTCATCTAAAAAGAGGGGGAGTGAGAGAGCGGTTGTGGGGTTTAGCTGCCCAGCACGGTAAAACCACCACACTGGGTGGCACTGGAACAGAACTAGGGGGGCTGAAGGCAGCACTGGGTGGCACTGGGAAGGTATTAGGGGTCTCCAAGCATTACTGGGGGGCACTGGGAAGGAGCTGGGCATCTCCAGTCCTTACTGGGGGGGCACTGGGAGGGAGCTGGGCATCTCCAGTCCTTACTGGGGGGGCACTGGGAGGGAACTGGGCATCTCCGGTCCTTACTGGGTGGGCACTGGGAGGGAACTGGGCATCTCCAGTCCTTACCAGGTGGGCACTTCGAAATCTTGTTGGATTCTAGCACCGCTATCGGCAAGGGCCACTGTGTGGGGCGCCTCCCTTTACCGGTCACAGATCCAAAGTCCAAGAAGATCACGTCGGGGTCACCAATTTGTTACAAATGAGGTCTCAACTCAATCCGAATTTTGTAATATTTATAAAACAAATAATTCTAAAAGGTAGAAAAGCTATAAAAGGGTCAGGATTTGGAGTATCTCCGGCGGGCAGAGTCCCGGTAGAACTGGAAGATGGTGTCGGCGGCACGCTGGGCGGCCACAAGGCACTGCTGCATCTGCAGGGGGTGAAAATAAAGAAATTAAGGTACGGAGGATTATATATACTCACAACGCTGCCTCTTCTGCAAGTGGGGGCTGCACGCCGCTGAGGGGGGGCACAGGGTGACAACGGGTGACAACATCGACGTCCACAACGCCACCAAGGGCCTGCAAGGTGCGTCCCCGGAGTGTCCCCAAATTGTCCCCAGAGTGTCCCCAAATTGTCCCCAGGGTGTCCCCAAATTGTCCCCAGGGTGTCCCCAACCCCCCCTCCCTTTTGTCGCCCCCCCAGGCTGGCCCAAGCTGTATGTGGAGGTGTGGCACCGGCGCTCCCTGGGGCTTCGGCTCCTGCCAGATCCCCGGCACCGTGGGACACCACTCGGTGACCTGCGTCACCTGGCGGCCCCGGGGGACGTGGGGGGAGCGCCTGAGGCGATTTTGGCTGGGGGAGGGGGCCCCAAATCCTCGCCCCCGACGCCCGGAGCTCGGCCTCATCCTGCGCCGCTTCCACCGTTACTTCGTGAGGCAACGAGCCCCAAGATGGCGGCCCCCAGGGCCTGACGGCGCCAAGATGGCGGCGCCCACTGGAGGTCCCTCCCAAGATGGCCGCCAGCCAGCTGCGGCGGGCTCGACCCTCCTGGGCGGGGCTAGGTGCGCGGCGACCAATGGGAGCGGGTGTGGCGGGTACCGGCGTTTCCCTAGCAACGGGCGGGAGGGCGCTTGCGCATGCGCGTCCTGTGGTGTGAGGCGCCGGCCGTTGGGTTGGGGGCGCGGGGGGGGAGCGGTGAGGGGAACGGGGGGGGGGGGTGTAAAAAGGAGGGGGCAAATGGGGTGGGAGGGGGTAATTGGGGGGTAATTAGAGGGGGTGGGGGTAATTGGGGGCTGGGAGGGGCAATTGGAGGGGTAGTTTTTGGGGGTGGGGGCAATTGGGGGGCAGTGAGGGGGGGCTGGGGGCAATTGGGGGGGTAGTTATTGGGGGTGGGGGCAATTTGAGGAGCTAGGGGGGCAACTGGAGGGGATGGAGGGGGTAATTATTCGGGGTGGGGCTCAATGGGGGTAATTATTGGGGGTGGGGGCAATTGGGGGGGCTGGAGGGGGCAATTGGGGGGCAGTGAGCGGGGCTGGGGGGGGCAATTATTGGGGATGGGGCAATTGGGAGGGCTGGGGGGGCAATTATGGGACTTGAGGGGGCAATTGGGGGGTCAGTGAGGGGGGAGAAGGGGGTAAGGGGGTGTAAAAGGGGGGGCCGAGGGGGCAATTTGGGGGGCCGAGGGGGCAATTTGGGGGGTCAGGGGGGCAATTAGGGGGTCAGGGGGGCAATTGGGGGGCCGGGGGGGCAATTGGGGGGGGTCGGGGGCAATTGGGGGGTCAGGGGGCAGTTGGGGGGGGGCAAGAGGGTGGGGGGGGCTGCGATGGGCTTGGGGTGTGCAGCGCAAGGGGGGGGGGGGAGCACCTTGGAGGGGGTGCGGAAACCCCTGGGGGGGGACATGGACCCCCCCCTCTGGGGTGAGGGGTTGCTGGGGGGGGGGGGTGACACCGTGTGTGTGTGTCCCCCCCCCCGTGTCCCTGTCCCCCCCCCCAGTGTCCCCGCAGGGCATGGCGGAGCTGCACGTCATCGGGCAGCTGGTGGGGGCCAGCGGCTTCCCCCAGCGCCGCCTCTTTTGCAAGTGGGGGCTGCACGCCGGTGAGGAGGAAGGGGGGGGGGGGGGGACAGGGTGACAACGACGGGGGTGGTGACACGGAGTTGGGGGGGTGACAGTGACGCTGCCACCCCCCCCCCCCGTGGACAGGCAGCGCCTGGAAGCTGCTGGAGGGGCTGCGCGAGGGGCAGACGCAGGTGGACGACCCCCAGGCGGGGGACGTGGCCTACTGGTGCCACCCCATCGATGTCCACTACGCCACCAAGGGCCTGCAAGGTGCGTCCCCGGTGTCCCCAAAGTGTCCCCAAAGTGTCCCCAAGGTGTCTGCAAAGTGTGCCCAAATTGTCCCCAACGTGTCCCCAAATAGCTCCCAAGGTTTCCCCAAATAGCCCCCAAATTGTCCCCAAGGTGTCCCGAAAGTGTCCCCAAGGTGTTTGCAAAGTGTCCCTAAATTGTCCCCAAATAGCCCCCAAGGTGTCCCCAAAGTGTCCCCAAGGTGTCCCCAAAGTGTCCCCAAGATGTCTGCAAAGTGTGCCCAAATTGACCCCAACGTGTCCCCAAATAGCTCCCAAGGTTTCCCCAAATAGCCCCCAAGGTTTCCCCAAATAGCCCCCAAATTGTCCCCAAGGTGTCTGCAAAGTGTCCCCAAATAGACCCCAAGGTGTCCCTAAATTGTCCCCAAGGTGTCCCCAAATAGCCCCCAGACTGTCCCCAAGGTGTCCCGAAAGTGTCCCCAAGGTGTTTGCAAAGTGTCCCTAAATTGTCCCCAAATAGCCCCCAAGGTGTCCCCAAAGTGTCCCCAAGGTGTCCGCAAAGTGTTCCCAAATTGTCCCCAAGCTGTCCCCAGATTGTCCCCAAGTTATCCCCAAGGTGTCCCCAAAGACTCACAAAATTGTCCCCAAAGTGTCCCTAATTTGTTCCCAAAGTGTGCCCAAATTGTCCCCAAAGTTGCTCCAAAGTGTCTCCCAAATGCCCCTGGAGTGTCCCAGAGTGTCCCCAAATTGTCCCCAAGGTGTCCCCCAAATTGTTCCAAAATTGTCCTAAGATTGTCCCCAAACTGTCCCCAAGGTATCCTTAAATTGTCCCTAGATTGTCTGCAGATTGTCCCCAAAGTATCCCCAAACTGTACCCAAATTTTCCCAAAATTGTCCCCCAAATGTCCCCAAAGTGTCCCAAAAGCATTCCCAAACGCCCCCGGTGTCTCCAAAGTGCCCCCAAATGTCCCCAACCTGTCTCCAATGTGTCCCCAAATGCCCCCAGTGTCCCCAAAGTGTCCCCCAAATGTCCCCAAGGTATCCCCAAATGTCCCCAAAGTCTCCTGAAAGCATTCCCAAACCATCCCCAAATGTCCCCAAATCACCCCAAAGGTCCCCAACCTGTCCTCAAATGTCCCCAAGGTGTCCCCAAATGTCCCCAAGGTGTCCCCCAGATGTCCCCAAATGTCCCCAAATCGCCCCCAAATGCCCCCAGCGTCTCCAAAGTGCCCCCTAATGCCCGCAAATCCCCCCCAACCTGTCCCCAAATCGCCTCCTCATGTCCCCAACCTGTCCCCAAATGCCCCCAAATGTCCCCAAAGCCCCCCCAAATGTCCCCAAATCGCCCCCAAATGCCCCCAGCGTCTCCAAAGTGCCCCCTAAAGCCCGCAAATCCCCCCTAACCTGTCCCCAAATCGCCTCCTCATGTCCCCAACCTGTCCCCAAATGCCCCCAAATGTCCCCAAAGCCCCCCCAAATGTCCCCAAACCGCCCCCAAATTCCCCCAGCGTCTCCAAAGTGCCTCCTAATGCCCGCAAATCCCCCCCAACCTGTCCCCAAATCGCCTCCTAATGTCCCCAACCTGTCCCCAAATGCCCCCAAATGTCCCCAAATCGCCCCCAAATGTCCCCAAAGCCCCCCCAAATGTCCCCAACCCCCTTTTTTTTTTTGCCCCCCCCCCAGGCTGGCCCAAGCTGCACCTTGAGGTGTGGCACCAGGACTCCCTGGGGCGCAGCGAGCTGCTGGGCTACGGCTTCTGCCACGTCCCCAGCACCCCGGGGTGCCACGCGCTGACCTGCGTCACCTGGCGGCCCCGGGGGACGTGGGGGGAGCGCCTGAGGCGATTTTGGCTGGGGGGGGGGCCCCAACTCCTGGCCCCCGACCCCGCTTACGCCGCCGACCGCTTTCGGCTGCGCACCGAGGCCGCCGGCACCGTGCGCGTGGAGCTCGGCGTCATCCTGCGCCACTTCGAGCGCTACGGGGTGCAGTGTTAACCCCCCCCCCCCCGCGTGGGGTGGGGGGCACGGGGGGGGCACCCCCAAATCCAACAAGTCCAACACCCCCCCCCCGAATAACCTGTGCCCCCCCCCAGCTCCCCCAGCCCCGATATTTGGGGGCCTCGGGGCTCTGGTGCGGGATGGAGACGCATGGGGGGGGTCTTTGGGGGGGCCCCCAGCGCTGGGACCCCCCCCTCATGGGTGGGTGACCCCCCCCCGTGAGGGGGTGACCCCCCCCCAACAGCAGGTTCTGCTGGGGTCCCCCCCCCTCACGGAGATATTTTTGGGGGGGGCGTTGGGACCATCACGTGCTCCCCCCCCCCACCAGCATGAGGGGGGGGCCCGTGTTGGAGGTTTTTTTTAGGGGGGGGGGCGTTAAGGTTTTTTTTTTGGGGGGGCGCTGTGTTTGCCCCATAAAGTGTTCTTTGTAGCCTGGCTCTTTTTTTTTTTTTGGGGGGGGGGCGCGGGTGGATTTGGGGGGGGTCTCTTGGGGGGGGGGGCTGGTTGGGGAGGGGGTTCTGGGGGGGGGAGGAGGCTGGTTGGGGTTTTTTTTTGGGGGGGGGGCTACTGGGGGAGGGGGCTACTTGGGGGGAGGGGATTCCGTGGGGGGGGGGGGCTCCGTGGGGGGGGTCCCTTGTGGGGAGGGGTCTTGGTTTGGGGGATTTCGGGGGGGGTCCTGGTTGGGGAAGGGTCCTGGGGGGGGGGTCCATGGGGTGGGAGGGTCCTTGGGGGGGGGCTCCTGGTTGGGGGGGGGGCTCCTGGGGGAGGGGGGGGGCTCCGAGGGGGGGGTCCCTTGTGGGGAGGGGTCCCTGAAGGGGGGGCTCTTTGGGGAGGGGGTCTTGCGGGGGGTCCCTGGGGGGGGGCTCTTGGGGGAGGGGTCCCTGGGGGGGGGCTCTTTGGGGAGGGGGTCTTGGGGGGGGGTCTTTTGGGGGGGGCTCTTGGGGGAGGGGGTCTTGGGGGGGGCTCTTGGGGGAGGGGGCTCTTGGGGGGGTTCTTTTGGGGGGGGCTCTTGGGGGAGAGGGTCTTGAGGGGGGTTCTTGGGGGGGGGCTCTTGGGGGGGGGTCTTGGGGAGGGGTCTTGGGGGAGGGGGTCTTGGAGGAGGGGGTCCTAATTAGAGGGGGGGGTTCCTGGGGGGGGGGGAGCGCTTTGGGGGGGGGGTGTGTTCCTTGGTGGGGGGGCTCCCTGGGGGGTGCTCCCTGGGGGGTGCTCCCTGGGGGGGCCCCCTCCCCGCCCCCCCCCCCTCCCCGTGACTCAGTTTCCCCCGGGCTCCTCCCGCCGCCCCCGGTCGGGCCCCGCGGAGCGGAAGGGGGGGGCGGCCCCGGGCCCCCCCCCCCCCCCCCCCACCACCATCACCACCTCCTTGCCCCCCCCCGCGGCGTTTCCTGGGTGGGGCCGGTCCCGGCTCCGGCCCTTCAAAAACCTCCGCAAACGGGAACGGGCCCGGCACGGAGCTGGGGGGGGGGGGGGCTCCGACCGGCCACGGGGGGGGGGCCGGGGGGGGGCTCCGAGAACCGGCAGAAATTTGAGACTTTTTGGGGACGGGGGGGGGGGGTCCCGGGGGTCGCTCCCCAGCACCGGCACCGGGGGGGGTGGGAGTAAATTTTTTTGGGGGGTGGGGGGGGGATCAGGGTGAAGCAGCCAGGGGTTAATTTAGGGGGGGGGGGGTAAAATAAAAAGGGGGGGGGGGCAGCTGGGGCAGGAGGCAGCGCAGGGGGTGGGGAGGGGTGGGGGGGGCCCGGTTTTGGGGGGGGGTCTCGGTGTTAGGGGGGGGTCTCAGTGTTAGGGGGGGGTTCTTGGTTTTAGGGGGGGGTCTCGGTGTTGGGGGGGGGTCTCAGTGTTAGGGGGGGGTTCTTGGTTTTAGGGGGGGGTCTCGGTGTTGGGGGGGGTCTCGGTGTTTAGGTGAGGGTCTCAAAGTTTTGGGGGGGGTCTCATTGTTGGGGGGGGTTCTCAGTTTTGGGGAGTTTTCTCAGTGTTGGGGGGGGGTCTCAGTGTTAGGGGAGGGTCTCGGTATTGAGGGGGGGGTTCTTAGCATTGGGGGGGGGGTCTTGGTGCTTGGGGGGGGGTCCTCAGTGTCAGGGGGGGTCCTTAGTGTCAGGGGGGGGTCCTTAGTGTCAGGGGGGGGTCCTCAGTGTCAGGGGGGGGGTCTCGGTGCCGGAGGGGCCCCACCGTTCCCGTGGGGGTCTCAACATTAGGACCAAGGGTACCAGCACCAGGGAGGGGGGGGGGGGCTCCCGTTTTTTTTTGTTTTTTTTGTTTTTTTTTTTTTGGGGGGGTGTGGGGGGGGTCTCCCTGAGATGGGGGGGTCCCTCCTGGGGGTCGCCACCCTTCTGGCCCTGCTGGGGGCCGGGGGCTCGCTCTCCACGTGCCGCTCGCTGGACCTGGAAGCGGCGCGGAGGAAACGCATCGAGGCCGTGCGGGGCCAAATCCTCAGCAAACTCCGCTTGACTGCGCCCCCCCCCGCCGACCCCCCCCCGCCCCAGCAGCTCCCCGAGGACGTGCGGGCCCTCTACAACAGCACCAGCGAGCTGCTGCGCCAGCAGGCCATGCTGCGCCCCCCCGACGAGCCCGACGAGTACTGGGCCAAGGAGCTGCACCGCTTCCCCATGGAGCCGCTGGGTGACGGTGAGTTGGGGTCTTTGGGGGGGGGCTTGGGGGGTGAGGGGGTCCTGGGGGGTTGGTGGGGGGAGCTGCGAGGCTGGGACCCCGCTGGGGTGGTGGTGGAGGTGGGCCTGGTGCTGGTGATGGGGGCTTTGGGGTGCTTTGGGGGGCTTTTGGAGGGGTTTGGGGGGATTTTGAGGGGGTTTTGGGGGACTTTGGGGGGGGTTTGGAGGGGTTTTGGGGGGTGTTGGGGGAGTTTGGGGAGGGTTTGGGGGGTTTTGGGGGAGGTTTGGGGGGTTTTGGGGGGCTGCACCGCTTCCCCATGGAGCCGCTGGGTGACGGTCAGTTGGGGTCTTTGGGGGGGGGTTTGGGGGCTGGGGGGGGCCTGGGGGGCTGGGACCCCGCTGGGGTGGTGGTGGAGGTGGGCCTGGTGCTGGTGATGGGGGGGTTTGGGGGGGTTTGGGGTGGTTTTGGGGGGGTTTGGGGGGTTTTGAGGGGGTTTTGGGGGACTTTGGGGGGGGTTTGGAGGGGTTTTGGGGGGTGTTGGGAGGGTTTGGGGGGTTTTGGGGGAGGTTTGGGGGGTTTTGGGGGGCTGCACCGCTTCCCCATGGAGCCGCTGGGTGACGGTCAGTTGGGGTCTTTGGGGGGGGGTTTGGGGGCTGGGGGGGGCCTGGGGGGCTGGGACCCCGCTGGGGTGGTGGTGGAGGTGGGCCTGGTGCTGGTGATGGGGGGGTTTGGGGGGCTTTGGGGGGGTTTTGGAGGGAGTTTGGGGGGTTTTGAGGGGGTTTTTGGGGACTTTGGGGGGGGTTTGGGGAGGGTTTGGGGGGTTTGGAGGGGTTTTTTGGGGGGGTTGGGGGAGTTTGGGGAGGGTTTGGGGGGTTTTGGGGGAGGTTTGGGGGGTTTTGGGGGGCTACACCGCTTCCCCATGGAGCCGCTGGGCGATGGTGAGTTGGGGGCCTGGGGAGGGTCCTGAGGGTCCCCAGGGGAGCTGCGAGGCTGAGACCCCACTGGGGTGGTGGTGGAGGTGGGCCTGGTGCTGGTGATGGGGGGGTTTGGGGGGCTTTGGAGGGAGTTTGGGGGATTTTGAGGGGGTTTTGGGGGGTTTTGGGGGGGTTTGGGGGGACTTTGGGGGGTTTTGGGGGAGGTTTGGGGGGTTTTGGGGGGCTGCACCGCTTCCCCATGGAGCCGCTGGGTGATGGTGAGTTGGGGTCTTTGGGGGGGGGTTTGGGGGGTGAGGGGGTCCTGGGAGGCTGGGACCCCGCTGGGGTGGTGGTGGAGGTGGGCCTGGTGCTGGTGATGGGGGGGTTTGGGGGGCTTTGGGGGAGGTTTGGGGGGTTTTGGGGGAGTTTGGGTAGGGTTGGGGGGGGGTTTGGGGTGGTTTGGGGGCTTTGAGGGGGGAGTTGGAGTGGTTTTGGGGAGGTTTGGGGGGTTTTGAGGGGGTTTTGGGGTGGTCTTGGGGGGTTTGGGGGGTTTTGGGGAGCTGCACCGCTTCCCCATGGAGCCGCTGGGTGACGGTGAGTTGGGGTCTTTGGGGGGGGGCTGCGAGGCTGGGACCCCGCTGGGGTGGTGGTGGAGGTGGGCCTGGTGCTGGTGATGGGGGCTTTGGGGCGCTTTGGGGGGGCTTTTGGAGGGGTTTGGGGGGATTTTGAGGGGGTTTTGGGGGACTTTGGGGGGGGTTTGGAGGGGTTTTGGGGGGTGTTGGGGGAGTTTGGGGAGGGTTTGGGGGGTTTTGGGGGAGGTTTGGGGGGTTTTGGGGGGCTGCACCGCTTCCCCATGGAGCCGCTGGGTGACGGTCAGTTGGGGTCTTTGGGGGGGGGTTTGGGGGCTGGGGGGGGCCTGGGGGGCTGGGACCCCGCTGGGGTGGTGGTGGAGGTGGGCCTGGTGCTGGTGATGGGGGGGTTTGGGGGGTTTTGGAGGGGGTTGGAAGGGTTTTGGGGAGGGTTTGGGGGAGTTTGGGAGGGGTTGTGGGATTTTAGAGGGGGTTTGGAGGGGGGTTGGAGGGGTTTTGGGGGGGCTTGGGGGGTTTTGGGGGGCTGCACCGCTTCCCCATGGAGCCGCTGGGTGACGGTCAGTTGGGGTCTTTGGGGGGGGGTTTGGGGGGTGGGGGGGTCCTGGGAGGGGGTCCTGAGGGTCCCCAGGGGAGCTGCGAGGCTGGGACCCCGCTGGGGTGGTGGTGGAGGTGGGCCTGGTGCTGGTGATGGGGGGGTTTGGGGGGTTTGGAGTGGGTTGGAGGGGTTTTGGGGGGGCTTGGGGAGCGTTTGGGAGGAGTTTGGGGGGAGTTTGGGGGGGTTTTGGGGAGGGTTTGGGGGGGTTTTGGCGGTTTTGGGGAGGTTTGGGGGGTTTTGGGGGGCTACACTGCTTCCCCATGGAGCCGCTGGCCGATGGTGAGTTGGGGGCCTGGGGGGGGTCCTGAGGGTCCCCAGGGGAGCTGCGAGGCTGGGACCCCACTGGGGTGGTGGTGGAGGTGGGCCTGGTGCTGGTGATGGGGGGGTTTTGGGGGACTTTGGGGGGGTTTTGGGGGACTTTGGGGGGGTTTTGGGGGACTTTGGGGGGGGTTTGGGGGACTTTGGGGGGGGTTTGGGGGACTTTGGGGGGGGTTTGGGTGAGTTGGGGGGGGTTGGACTCAGTTTGGCGTGACTTTTGGGGATGGGGAGGGTGCTCGGGAAGGTTGGGTGCTCAAAAAGTGGGTGGCGGGACCCCCCCCCGGGTGGGTGCCCCCGTGCCCCCCTCCCTGCTGGGGTGTCCCTTGGGTGCTTGGGTCCCAAATCCCCCCTGGGGTGACGGTGGAGGTGCCCCCACCCTGGTAACGGGGATTTGGGTTTTTTTTGGGGGGTGTGTCCCTGTTTTGGGGTCACTTTCGGGGTGATGGGGAGGGTGCCCGGGCAGGGTGGGTGCTCAAAAAGTGGGTGCTGGGGTCTCCCATGGGGTGCCCGGTCCCCTTGGGGGGGGGTCACCTGGACACTGGGGTCCCCATGGGTGACAGTGAGGGTGCCAAGGGGGGGTCACCACACGGGGTGCCCCCGTCCCTATTGGGGTGACACCAAGGGCACCCCGCTGGCGTCCCTTGGGTGCCTGGGCCCCGAATCCCTGCTGGGTGACGGGGACAAAGCCTGGGACACCCCCGGGGGGGGACGGGGGGACATCCCTGGGGGTCCCTGGTGGTGGTGACAGCACCCGGCCACCCCGCTGCCCCCCCTGACCCTGCACCCGGGCTCTGGGACCAAAACCCTGACCCCACATCCCCGGGCGGCACCCGGACACCCCCATCCCCGTGCCCACCAGTGCCACCAGTGCCACCAGTGCCACCAGTTTGGGTCCCCCCCTGCCGGGTTCTGGGTCCCCTCCCGGCTGCGGTGGCGCTCGGGGAGGGCCGAGCCCGGACGTTGTGGTTTTGCTGAGTAATTCCCGGCTCTGAGGGAGCTTTGTTGAGCTGGGGGGAGCCCGGGGGGGGCCAGCAGGGGGGTGACAGTGGGGACATTTATGGGGTGGGGGACGGGGGACAGCGGGTGGGTGACAGCAGGCTCCCCAAAACCGGTGCCGGGGGGCGCACGGCGGTGCCGGGGTGCGCACAGCCATCGCTCCGCTCCAGAGTGAACATTTTGGGGAGGGGGGGGGAAACGGCTTTGCGGGGGTGTCACGGAGCCGAGGTGGGGGTCTCTGAAGGGGGTGTGGGTTTTTTTGTGTCTCCCCCCGTCCCCCCCCCAGGGCCGATGGAGCGCTGGCGCCCAACGAGCCGCAGCACCTTCTTCGTCTTCAACACGTCGCGGGTGCGCGCCGAGGTGGGGCACGAGGCGCTGCTGCACCGCGCCGAGCTGCGCATGCTGCGCCAACGCGCCGGGGCCGAAAACCTGGGGCTGGAGCAGCGCCTCGAGCTCTACCAGGTGAGGGGGGGGCGCGGGGGGGACGTGGGGGGGGGCGTGGGGGGACGTGGGGGCGGTGGGGGGACAAGGGCAGCGGGTTTGGGGGTGCTCTGGGGGGTGGCGGCGGTGGGTTTGGGGACGTGGGGGCCGAGGGGATGCTGGGGATGGGTTGGGGACACCGAGGGGGTGTTGGGGTTGGGGACGTGGGGATCAAGGGGACAAGGGACAGGGGTTTGGGGACCAAGGGGACACAGGGATGGGGGTTTGCGGGCACTGAGGGGGTGCTGGGTTTGGGGACAGATGCAGGAGACCGTGGGGACATTAGGTTTGGGGATGGGATTGAGGGGACACAGGGACAGGGGTTTGGGGACCAAGGGGACACTGGGGACAGGGGTTTGGGGACACCGGGGGGGGACTGGGTTTGGGGACAGGGATATGGGATGCCATGGGGACATTTGGGGTTGTCACCAGGGCCGTGGGGATTTGGGGTCACAAGGACCAGGGACAGAGGCTGCTGTGGCCACGGGGACATCAGCTTTGGGGTCAGGGCTGACACAGGGACCCCGTGGCCATACAAACTTTGGGGACACCGGGGGGGTGCCCTCGGTTTGGGGACACCCTGAGCAGAGCCGGGGAGGTCACGGGATGAGGGGAGGCGGTTTGGGGACGCGGTGGCTTCGGGTCCCCGTGGCTTTGGGGTCCCCGTGGCCACGGTTTTGGGGTCTGTGCTCAGGGCTACGGCAACGCCTCGTGGCGCTACCTGCACGGGCGCTCGGTGCGGGCGGCGGCGGAGGAAGAGTGGCTCTGGTTCGACGTCACCGACGTCGTCCGCCAGTGGCTCAGCGGCAGCGGTGAGCGTTTACCCCTCTTTTTCTACCCCCCCAAAAAAAAAAAACCACCCCCAGACCCTTTTAATTGCCCCCACCCCACACCCCGCAGACCCTTTGGGAGTCTTCAAGCTGAGCGTGCACTGCCCGTGCGAGCAGGGCCAGGCCGACGAGATGCGCATCTCCATCGAAGGTAGCCCCCCCTCTGCGTGTCTCCCCCCCCCCCAAAAATAAAAATTAAGGGGTTCTGACCCTTTTAATTGCCCCCCCCCCCCCCCCCAGGCTTCGAGCAGCAGCGCGGGGACATGCAGGGCATCGCCAAGAAGCACCGGCGCGTGCCCTACCTGCTGGCCATGGCGCTGCCCCCCGACCGCGCCAACGACCTGCACAGCTCCCGGCGCCGCCGCGCGCTCGACACCGATTACTGCTTCGGGTGAGGACCCCCCCCCCAAAAAAAAAAAAAGCTGGGACCCCACACTAAAAGCTGGGACCCTCCCTGAAAGTTGGGATCCCCCCCTAAAAGCTGGGACCATTCCCCAAAAGCTGGGACCCCCTCCAAAACCTGGGAACCCCCCCAAAAGCTGAGACTCCCCTTGAAACCTGGGACCCCCCCTCGAAAACTTGGGACCACCCCAAAATCTGGGATCCCTCCAAAAAACTGGGACCCCCCCGAAAAGCTGGGACCCCCCCACAAAAGCCAAGCCTCTTCCCACAACCCTGACACCCACCCCTCCTAAAACTCAAGACCCCTCCCAAAACCTGAGACCCCTCCCCCAAAAAAAGAACCACAAGCCCCTTCTAAAACCTGAGACCCCCCCCAAAACCTGGGACCCCCCCTTAAAGCCCAAGCCCCCCCAAAACCTCAGACCCCCCCCCAAGACCCTCGATGCGCCGCGCTCCCCAAAACGCCGCTGCCCCTTCCAGCCGCGTGGGTGCCTTGGAGAGGGTTGGGGACCCCCCAAAACACCCCCCCCAAAAAAATATGTGCCCCCCCTAAAACCTGAGACCCCCCCCTCAAATCTAAGACCCCCCCCAAACCTAAGACCCCCCCCAAAACCTAGGACCCCCCCCCAGAAGCTCGATGCGCCGCGCTCTCCAAAACGCCTCCATCCCTTCCAGCCGCGTGGGTGCCCCCGAAACGCCTCCCCCGACAAAAATACGCCCCCCCCCAAAAAAAAAAATTAATTAATAAGTGTCCCCCCCCCCAGGACGGAGGAGAAGAACTGCTGCGTGCGGCAGCTCTACATCGACTTCCGCAGGGACCTGCAGTGGAAGTGGATCCACGAGCCCAAGGGCTACATGGCCAACTTCTGCATGGGGCCCTGCCCCTACATCTGGAGCGCAGACACGCAGTACACCAAGGTGGGGGGGGCACGGGGGGGGGCATATTTTGGGGGGGGGCACATTGGGGGGGCACATATGGGGGGGGCATATATGGGGGGGGCAGATGGGGAGGGGAGTATTTGGGGGGGTACATCTGGGGGGGGTAAATCTTGGGGGTATATCTGGGGAGGGGGAAACTGGGGGGGGTAAATCTGGGGGGAGTATCTTGGGGGGGGCACATGGGGGGGGTGCATCTGGGGGGGGCACATTTGGGGGGGCACAGCGGGACCCGATCCCAGTGTCACCAGTATGGGGGGGCACAGTGGGACCTGAAAGCAGTATTCCCAGTAAGGGCAGGCACCAGTGTTCCCAGTAAGAGGGAGGGGGGGGGCATAGTGGGATCCCAGCCACCAGTATTCCCAGTAAGGGGGGGGGCACAGCAGGGACCCAAAACCAGTGTTCCCAGTAAGGGGGGGGGGGAGGCACCACAGGACTTTGGGGGGGGGGGGTGACATCAAGGTGACACTGGGGGGGGGGGGGGAGCTGATTCATGGAGGGGGGGGTGACACACTGGGGTTGGTGACACCTGGGGGGGGGGTGACACATTATGGAGGGGGGGGGACACCTGGGGGGGGTGACACATTTGGGGGGGTGACACACTGGGAGGGACACACCTGGGGGGGATGACACTTGGGGGGGGGGACATTTTGGGGGGGGGGGGACGACACCGTGGGGGGCCCCCCCGCTGCCCCCATGCCCCCCCCCCCCACATTCTGCCCCCTTTGGGTACGTGGGGGGGGGGGCGCACCCATCAGGACCCCTCAGGGGCACCAAAACACCTTGGGGGGGGGGGGGACGTAACAATGGGGGGGGGGTCACAGCCGTCCTCCTGTCCCCCCCCCGCAGGTTCTGGCCCTGTACAACCAGCACAACCCGGGGGGGGCGGCCGCCCCCTGCTGCGTCCCCCAGGCGCTCGACCCCCTCCCCATCGTCTACTACGTGGGGCGCAAGGCGCGCGTGGAGCAGCTCTCCAACATGGTGGTGCGCACCTGCAAGTGCAGCTGACCCCCCCCCCAGGACCCCCCCCCCCAAAAAAAAAAAAAATTTGGACCCCCCCCACCCAGCCCTGCCCAGCCCCCCCCCGCGATTTATTTAAGTTTGGAGAGGTTTTGGAGCTTTTTTTGGTGGTTTTTGGTGGTTCTGCTTTTTTTTTTTTTGGGTGGGGGGGGGAAAGGGGAAGGGGAAGGGGGGGATTTTTTTTATGGGGGGGGTGGGAAGAGAAACTGGGGGGGTTGGGGAGAGAAATTTTGGAGTTGGGGGGGGTTGGGAGAGGAATTTGGGGTTGGGAAGGGAAGTTTTGGGGATGGGAAGGGGCATTTTTGGGGTGGGGGGGGTGGAAAACGAAATTGGGGAGGGGTGGGGAGAGAAATTTGGGGGTGGGGAGGGAAATTTTGGGGTGGGGGGGTTGGGAAGAAAAATGGGGGGGTTGGGGAGAGAAATTTTGGAGTGGGGGGGGGTTTGGGAAGAGAAATTTGGGGTTGGGAAGGGAAATTTTGGGGCTTGGAAGGGAAATTTTGGGATGGGGGGGTTGGGAAAATAAATTGGGGGGGTTGGGAAGGGAAATTTTGGAGTGGGGGGGGAAGAGAAATGGGGGTGGGGGGGTTGTTGGGGGGGCACAGAGCCCCACATAGTGGGGACCCCCCCCAAAAGGATTTGGGGACCCCCAAAGGTACCCAGGAATTGGGGACCCCCCCCAAAATAAAGGACCCCCCCCAAAAAGAGACCCAGACACTGGGAAGCCCCATAGGGACCCCCCCTAAATACACTGGGCCCCCCCCCAAAAAAAAAGACCCCCCCAAAGGAATCCAGACACTGCCCCCCCCCAAAAAAAAAGACCCCCAAAAGGAACCCAGACACTGGGACCCCCCCCAAAAAAAAGGACCCAGACCCCCCCCCCAAAAAAAAAGATCCCAACATTAGGGCCCCCCCAAGAATTTGGGCCCCCCCCATTTTTATCCTGCCCCCCCCCATTTTTTTCCTACCCCCCCTTATTTTATCCTGCCCCCCCCCTCTTTGTGCCCCCCCCCCGCCTGCCCGCAGACACCCAGCCCCCCCCCCGGGGACGGAAGGGCCCCCGCCAGGCTAAAAATACCCTTCCGGGGGGGGGGGGGGGGGGCAGGAAATGGCCCCCCCCACGGGACCGGGGGGGGGGGGGAGGAATAATTTGGGGGGGGGCACAGTGAGGGGGGGGCGTTCCCAGCCACCATGGGGGGGGGTCCGGATGTTTGTGTGCCCCCCCCCCCCTAAAAAAAGCCGCCGCAGCCGGGTGGTGACGCGCAGGGGGGGGGCGCGGGGGGGGGGCAGTGACTCAGGGCCCCCCCCCCCCCCGCAGACACCGAGCGAGGGCGGTGGAAAAATCCCTGGGGGGGGGCACAGCAAAACAGCACCAAACAGCTCCGGGGGGGGGGTAATTTTATTTGGGGGGGGTCATTTTTATCTGAGAGGGCTCCTCTTTATTTGGGGGGGGTCAGTTTTATTTTTGGGGGGGTCACTTTTATTTTTGGGGGGGCACTATTCGAGCTGGGGGGGGGCCTGAAGTAAAATCTTAGCACCAAACACCTCTGGGGGGGTTAAATTTTATTTGGGGGGGGTCAGCTTTATCTGGGGGGTCTCCCCTTGATTTTGGGGGGGTCATTTTATTTTGGGGGGGGTCCATTTATTTGGGGGGGGGTGCAAAAATCCCTGGGGGGGGGAGGAGCCCTGCAGCAAAACACCAGCAGCAAACACCTCTGGGGGGGCGTAAATTTTATTTGGGGGGGGTCAGATTTATCTGGGGGGGTTCCCCTTTATTTGGGGGGGGGTCAGTTTTATTTTGGGGGGGTCCCTTTTATTTGGGGGGGGCCCGAATTGAGTTGGGGAGGTGGCGCAAAGATCCTTAGGGGGCGGCACAGCGAAACACCAGCACCAAACACATTTGGGGGGGGTAATTTTATTTGGGGGGGGCTCAGCTTTATCTGGGGGGCCTCCCTTTATTTGGGGGGGTTCCCTTTATTTTGGGGGGGTCAATTTTATTCTGGGGGGGGCCCTAATTGAGCTGAGGTGCAGTGCAAAGATCTTTAGGGGGCGGCACAGCGAAACACCAGCACCAAACACATTTGGGGGGGGTAAATTTTATTTGGGGGGGGTCAGCTTTATCTGGGGGGGTCCATATATTTGTGGGGGGGTCACTTTTATTGGGGGGGGGCCCTAATCGAGCTGGGGGGCGGCGCTGGGCTCCTCGGCGTCGAAGTAGCGCTCCTCGGCGTCGCGCGAGACGATGTCCAGGTTGTCCAGCTCGGGGTTCTCATCCACTTGGCTGGGGGGGCAAAAAGGACACGGGGGGGGGGTCAGGGAGAATTTAGGGCCCCCCCCGGGAATTTTTGTGCCCCCCCCGGGTGTTTTTTTTGTTTTACCTGTAGTCGAAATCCCCGTCCTGCCCGTCCAGGAAGCGCTGGTGCATGCGGCTGGTGAACTCCTCGCGCAGCAGCGCCCGCTCGGCCGCGTCGGGGACCCAGTGCTCTGCTTCCTCCTCCTCCTCTTCCTCTTTTTTTTTTTTTGGGGGGGGGACTAAAATCAGTGAGCGACCCCCCCACACCTCCCTCAACCCCCCCCCTCCCAATTTTCCCCGCCAAAACCCTTCTATCCCCCCCCTACCACCCACCCCTCACCCCTAAAGGATGCCACCACCCATCTTCCCCCCCCCTCATTTTTTTTTTGGGGGGGTCGTGCCCCCCCCCCAAGTGTCCCTGTGCCCCCCCCGTGCCCCCCCTCCAAATTCTGACCCTCGCTGTCGCCGTCCTGCAGCCGCTGCCGCCGCAGGCGCCGCTGCACCGCCGCCTCCTCCACCGAGCGCAGCAGCAGCGCCGTCAGCCCTGGGGGGGTCCCGGGGGGGGCACCGCCTTGGGGGGGGCCGTGGGGGGGTCCTGAGGTGATGGGGGGGGGGTCTTCGGCCCCCCGGTAGCGCCCGATGTATTGCTCGTAGAGCAGGGGCTCGCGCGCCCGCATCTCCTCCTCGCTGAAGTACTCGCCGGCTAGGAAAGGGTTAAAATTAATTTTTTTTGGGGTGGGGGGGGGTAAAAAAATAAAGAAATTGGGGGGGTAAAAAAAAACCGGGGGGGGTGTAAAAAGAGGACGGGAGAGCCTAAGTTTGAGGGGAAAAGGGGAAAAGAGCCCCTGGAGACCCCAAAAAGAGCCTAAAGGGCCCCCCAGGGCACTGAGGACCCCCCCAGGACCCCCCCAGGGACCCCAAATCCCCCCCAAAGACCCCAAAAAGACCCCTCAGGACCCCCCAGGGACCTTGAAAACCCCCTCAGGACCCCCCCAGGGACCCCAAAGCCCCCCCAAAGACCCCAAAGCTCCCCCCAACGACCCCAAATCCCCCCCAAAGACCCCAAAGCCCCCCCCAACGACCCCAAAGCCCCCCCAAAGACCCCAAATGCCCCCCCAAAGTCCCCAAAGCCCCCCCAAACACCCCAAAAAGACCCCTCAGGACCCCCCAGGGACCCTGAAAACCCCCTCAGGACCCCCCCAGGGACCCCAAATCCCTCCCAAAGACCTCAAAGCCCCCCCAACGACCCCAAATACCCCCCCATACCCCAAAGCCCCCCCAAAGACCCCAAAAAGACCCCTCAGGACCCCCCAGGGACCCCAAATCCCCCCCAACGACCCCAAAAGCCCCCCCCGACCTGCGATGAGCTGCCGTAGGGCTGCGTAGCGCCGGTTGCGGAGCCGGGTGCGGGCTCCCGACCTTCGGGGCCAGGCCCCCCCCAAATCTTCGGGGTTCCGCGGCCACCGGCGCCGATCCCGTAAAGGGGAGACCCTAAAAGATGTGGGGTCGCGCTCGGGGGGCGCTTCGGGGGCTGGGTCTGTCGCGGGGGGGTCCTCGGGGGGTGTTTTGGGGTCCCACTCTTTCATGGGGTGATCCTCGGGGGGCGTTTTGGGGTCCCACTCCGTTATAGGGTCGTGATTTGAGGACGCTGGGCCCCGTTTCATCTTTTTGGGGCCTTGTTCTTTCATGGGGGGCTCCTCGGGGGATGTTTTGGGGTCCCACGTTGCCATAGGGTCGTGATTCGAGGTCTTGGGGTCCTGCTGCGACGCTCCGGGGTCCCAGTTTGGGGTCGGGGCGTCCTGCTCTGACGTTGTGGGGGCTTCTTTTGGGGTCGTGGGGTGCAGCTGCGGTGTGGGGTGCACGGCGGGACCTGGGGGTGAGGGGACAGAGGGGGACATGAGGGAAATGGGACCCCAAAAGGACCCCTGGGGGACCCCAAAGCCCTCAGGGACCCCAAAAGGACCCACGGGGGACCCCAAAGAACTCCTGGGAGACCCCGAAGCCTTCAGGGACCTCCAAAAGATCCATGGGGGACCCCAAAAAGATCCAAGGACGGACCCCAAAACCCTCAGGGACCCCAAAAGGACCCATAGGGGGACCCCAAAGGGACACATGGGGGACCCCAAAGCCCTCAGGGACCCCAAAAGGACCCGTGGGGGACCTGAAACGGACACATAGGGGACCCCAAAACCTTCAGGGACCCCAAAAAGATCCATGGGGACCCCAAAAAGACCCATGGGGACCCCAAAACCCTCAGAGACCCCAAAGGGACCCTTAGGGGGACCCCAAAAGGACCCAGGGGGAATCCCCAAAGCCCTCAGGGACCCCAAAAACACCCATGGGGACCCCAAAAAGACCCATGGGGACCCCAAAACCCTCAGGGACCCCAAAAGGACCAAGGGGGGACCCCAAAATCCCCGGGGACCCCCCCAGGGAGCAGGAGGGGCCCCAAAGTTCCCCGGAACCCAATGCAAAGCCGCGAGGGTCCGGGGGGACACAAATCACCGACGGACCCCAGCACCGGGGGCCGCCGCAGGGCCTCAGGGGGACACAAATTAGCGACGGACCCCGGTACCGGGGGGCTTCGCAAGGCCTCGGGGGGCGGGGGGGCACCGGGGGGGCCCCAAATCTCCGCTCCCGGACCCCCCCCGGACCCCCAACCCCCCCCCAAATCCCGGTGCGGAGCCGCCCGGCCCCGTTTGAGTGCGACACCGCCTCGCGCCTCACCCGCCGCCAACGCCATCCCGCCGCCCTGAGGCACTTCCGGGGTCCGGGGGAGGCGGCGCGCACGGCCCCGAACTTTGGGTTCCGCAGCACTTTGGTTCCGGCCCCCCCCCCCCCCCCGGCGGGGTCAAAGGTCACCGATGCCAAAAAAACACAGCCCGTTTTTACCAAATCCACCCCAAACGAGGCAGGGGCCCCAGAGAAAGTACAGCAGGGCCAACAAATGCCTTTTTTTTTTACCCCATTTTCCTCATTTTTCCCCCATTTTTCCCTATTTTCCCCTCATTTCTTCCCATTTCCCTCATTTTTCCTTTATCTTTACCTCATGTTTCCCTATTTTCCTATTTTTTTCCTTTGTTTCTCTCATTTTTCCTCCTGTATTTTCTTATTTTCCTCATTTTCCCCTCACGTTTCCCTCTTTTCCCCTCATTTTTTGCTTCACGTTTCCCTCATTTTCCCTCTTTTCTCCTAATTTTTTCCTCCTTTTCTCATTTCTTCCTCATTTTTCCCTATTTTTTTCCTCACATTTCCCTATTTTCACCTCCTTTCTTCATTTTTCCCTCCTTTTTCCCTATTGTCCCCTCACATTTCCCTCATTTTCTTCTATTTTCCACTCATTTTTCCTTCATTTTTCCCTCATTTTTCTCTATTTTCCCCTCCTTTCCTCATTTTTTCCGTTTCCCTCATTTTTTTTCTATTTTCCCCTCATTTTTTCCTCCTCTTTTTCCTATTTTCACCAAATCCCCCCCAAAACGAGGCAGGGCCCGTGAGGAAGCGAGGCAGGGCCAGCGACCGCTCACTTTTCACTTTTTTTTTCCTCATTTTTATTGGTATTTTTTGTGTTTTTTTCTCCTTCCTCACCTGAAACGCCAAGGGGAGGGTGGGCACACAGTAAAAAGTTACCGAAATAGCTAAAAAAAAAAAAACAAAAACAAACAAAAAAAAAGGAAAAAATGGGGAAGAAAAAGCATAATCACCATCAGATGGGGACAGACGGATGGGGGGGGGACAGACGGATGGGGGGGGGACAGACGGACACGGGGCTGGGCCCCCCCCCACGGCTGGGGGCTCCCCAAGGACCCCAAAACGAGCCCAACAAGGCCCCAGCCCAGGGGTTGAAACGGGCCCAAAACGGGGAGGAAAACAGTCCAAAATTAGGAAAAAAACTCTCCAAAATGTGTTTTTTTTTTTCTTTTTGTTTCTTTCTTTTTTTAAGATCCCAGTCTGTTTGAGGTTAAAAATATCGTTTTTTGTTTTCTTTTGTTTTTTTTTTTTTTTTTTTAAACAGATGGAGAAAAACGCAACGTTCACGAGAGGGGCGGGGCGCATGCCTCTTGTTGCGGAGCTGCTGGAAACGCCGGAAAAAGGCGGAAATCGCCCCAAAAAGGGACTCTCGGTGGTTGTCCAGGGGGGGGGGTCACTGGGCGCTGGCTCCCCCCTGCGAGCTGCCGGCGTAGCTGCCATAGTCGTAGCTGCCGTAGTAGGGGGGCCAGGGGCTCTGGTGCTGGTAGTACTGGCTCCACTGCTGGGCATACTGGGGAAAAAAACAGGGAAAACGGTTAAAATGAAATAAACGACAAAAAAAAAGAGAGCCGTGAGGGAGGGAGAGACTGGTTGGGAAGAGGAAATTGGGGGTTTCAGCCCCGAATTCTGTCCCCAGGTGATGGGAAAGTTTCTTTTCCACCGCCCCGCACATATAGAAAATGGGGGGTTTTGGGTCTCACTGGGAGAAAAAGGAGGGATTTCGACCCAAAATTCTGGCTCTGGTTATGGGGAAGTAAACAGAACCTTGTCCTTTAGAAAATGAGGTTTTTAACCCTAAAATCCCAGCCCCGTCCTCCAGAAAACAAGGATTTTCACCCCAAAGACCCCAGCACCTAGAAAATGGGGGATTTCAACCCAAAACCCTGTTACCTGAGAGAGAATGTGGGGGGGGGATGACTGGGGGAGGGATTTCATGCCCAAATATACCCCATTCTCCAGAAAAATACAAACAAAACCAAACCAAAACAAAGACAAACCCCAAAACCAAAATACCCCAAACCAAGTCAAACCCCAAACCCTCAAAAAAACACAGATAAACCCCAACCCATCAAAAACCAAGACAAACCCCCAAAACACAAAAAACCCAAACCTCTAAAAAACACAAAACAAATCCCCAAAACACCCCAAACCAAACCCCAACAAACCCCCAAAAAACCCAAACCAAGACAAACCCCAAACCCCAAAAAAACACCTCAAAAAAAAAAGACCAACCCCAAAAAACCCAAATCTCAAAAAAAAAAAAAAAACCAAATCCCCGAAACACCCAAATTAAACCCCAAAACCAAAAGACCCCAAAACATGACAAACCCCCAAACCCCCCCCAACCCCCTCCCCTTCCCCATTTACACCCCGCCATAAAACCCCCCATTTCCCCCCCAGAAAGCCCTAAAAAGTGCCATTTTCACCCCCAAAAAGTGCCATTTTCGCCCCAAAAAGTGCTTTTTTTTTTCCCAAAAAGGGCTTTTTTCGCCCCAAAATCCCTCACCTGTTGGTACTGGCCGTAGTTCTGGCCGTAGCCCTGCCCCGTGGCGGGCGGGGGGGGGGCCTGGGGGTAGCTTTGGCTGTAGCCGCTGTAGCTGCCGTAGCTGTAGCTGGGGGGGTAACTCTGCGTGTACCCCCCCTGGCCATAGGGCTGGCTGTACGCGGGCTGGGGGGGGGGATAACAAAATGGGGGGGGGCACGGGGGGCACCTTAGGGTGCTCCCCGTCCCCCCCGGGGGGGGTCCCAGGGGTTTAGGGTGAGGTTTTTGGGGCGCGGGGGGGGGGGATTTTGTACCTGCTGTCCTTGGCTGTAGGTGGCGGGGGGGTTGTTGGCGGGGGGGGTGCCCCCGCTGCTGGTTTTGTAGCTGCCCCCCCCCGGGGTTGGAGTCGGTGTGGGTGTTGCCCCCCCCGTGGCCCCCCCCGGGGGGTTTCGGGCGGGGCTGAAGCTGCTTTGGGGTTGGGGGCTGCGGCCGTAGGCGCCGCGGGGTGGGGGGGGTGGGGGGGCGGCGGGGGGGGCGGCGGGGGGGGGGCCGTCGCGGGGGGGGTTGCTCCAGCGGTTGGGGGCGTAGGAGCCGCGGTTGAAGGCTGGGGATTAAAAGGGGGGGGGGTAATTAAGGTGGGGGGGGGTAATTAAGGTGTGGGGGGGTGTTAGGGTGAGGGGGGGGCACGGGGCGGTTCTGATTGCTGAGGTTTGAGCCCCAAAATTGCCCCCCCCGGGATACGCAGGAAGGGTTTTGGGGTCTTAGGGTCCTGGAGAACCTCAAGACCCCCCCCCAAAACCCGAAAGCCCCCCCCAGAGCTCCCTGTGGGAGTGGTGAAGACTCAAAGCCCCCCCCAAGACCCCAGAGCCCCCCCAAAACCCCAATAACCCTCCCCAAAACCCCAATAAGACCCCCCAAGATCCAAATAACCCCCCCCAGACCCCAATAACCCCCCCCAAAATTCCAATAACCCCCCCCAGACCCCAAGAACCCTCCCCAAAACCCCAATAACCTGCCCAAAAACCCAATAACCCCCACCAGACCTCAATAACCCCCCCCCAAAATCCCAATAACCCCAAAACCCCAAAAATCCCTCCAAAATCCCAATAACCCCCCCCAAAATCCCAATAAACCCCCCCAAGACCCCAATAACCCCCCCCAAGACCCCAATAACCCCCCCGGGACATGCAGAAGGACCTCGGTGGGGACCCCAAGGGAAAGCGAGGAAGCCCCCCCACCCCAAAAAATTTAATCCCCCCCCACAGGACACTCAGGAGGGATTTGGGGGGGTTCCTCAAACCCCAAAACCCCTCTGAGAGCCCCGGGACCACCGAGAGGTGCCCCCCCCCCGGTGCTAAAAACACACAAAAAGGGTTTTTTTTTTTTTGGGGTGGGGGCTTAGAGGGGGGGTCCTTACCTCCACCTCCTCCTCCGCCCCCTCCTCGGAAGCCCCCCCCGCCTCCTCCCCGGCCTTGGAAGCCCCCCCGGGTCCCCCCGGCCGAGGGGGGGGGCGCGGCGGCACCCCCCCGGCCCTCGAAACGGGGCTGGAAGCCGCCGCCGCGGCCCCGAAAAGCCGGGGGGGGGCGGCCGTCGAAGCGTTTTTCGGGGGGGGGCCCCGCTTTGCGCCCCTCCTCGTTGTACTGCCGCACCAGCTCGGCCGCCTCCTCGCGCTGCAGCTCCACGAAGAGCACGGCGTCCAGGAAATCGCCCGCCTCGGGCAGCGTGAAATTAGCTGGGGGGGGGAAAATTAAAATTATTAAGTTATTTTGGGGTTATTTCCCAAATTTGGGGAGTTTTGTATGCCCCCTCCAGCAAGAAGGGGTGTGGGGGGGAGGGGTTTTCAGAGGGAGGTTGGAAGAAAGGGAGGGAGGCGGCTGGGGAAGGGCTCACCGGGGGGGGTTTCCCCCAAAAAAATTAGAACTGAGTTCTAATTTTGGGGAGAAGAGGGTTTTTTACCCAAAAAATTAAAACAGAAATGGGAAAAAGTGACAGTTTGGGGTCTTAAAGTGCTTTTTTCCCCCAAAAAAATAAAATAGAAAGGGGAAAAGTGGCAGTTTGAGGGCTCACATTGTTTTTTTTCCCCAAATTAAAACAGAGCGGGGACAAGTTGGGCTTTTTTTCCCAAAAAAATTAAAACAGAAATGGGAAAAAGTGACAGTCTGGGGGCTTGAAGTGCTTTTTTCCCCAAAAAAATAAAATAGTAAGGGGAAAAGTGGCACTTTGGGGGCTCACTGAGGGTTTTTTCCCCCAAAATTAAAACAGAGCGGGAACAAGCTGGGCTTTTTTCCCCCCAAAATTCAAATAGAAATGGGAAAAAGTGACAGTTTGGGGACTTTCAGTGCTTTTTCCCCCCTAAAAAAATAAAATAGAAAGGGGAAAAGTGACAGTTTAGGGACTTGCAGTGGTTTTTCCCCAAAAAAAATCCAACAGGGGGTTACAAATCACGATTTCGCAGCCCTGAGAGCGATTTTAACCCTAAAAATGACGTTTTTTGGGGGAAAAAAGGGCACCTTTCATCTCAAGCACGGCGTGGTCGGGGACGTCCTTGCCCTCCTCGTCCGTCCTCTTGATGGTGCGGTCGCGCAGGTCCTCGTCCGTGGGGCAGATGACGATGGCCTTGCGCTGGAAGCCCTCGAAGGGACGCATTTTTCGCCGCTGGGCCGAGCCGTAAACGTTGGTCTGGGGGGGCGAGGGGGGGGGAAAGGGCGTTATTTGGGAGCTGGGGGGGTTTTTGGGGGGTTGGGGGGGGGATTTGGGGCTCGGGAGGGGGTTTTGGGGGGATTGGGGGGGTTGTTTGGGACTCAGGAGGGTTTTGGGGTGGGATTTGGGGGGGTTAAATGGGAGTCAGGAGGGTTTTTTGGGAGGAGTTGGGGGTTATTTGGGACTCAGGAGGGTTTTGGGGGGGTTATATGGGAGTCAGGAGGGTTATTTGGGGTTTCGAGGGGGCTTGGGAAGATTATTTGGGACTTGGAAGAGTTTTTGGGAATCAGAAGGGTTTTCTGGGGGGAGTTGGGGGGGCTATTTGGGATTTGGGGGGGTATTTGGGACTCAGGAGGGTTTTGGGGGGGGTTATATGGGAGCCAGGAGGGTTATTTGGGGTTTGAGAAGATTATTTGGGACTTGGAAGAGTTTTTTGGGAGTCAGGAGGGTTTTTTGGAGGGAGTTGGGGGGGTTATTTGGGATTTGGGGGGGTATTTGGGACTTGGGAGGGTTTTTTAGGGGATTCGGGGGGGTTATATAGGAGTCAGGAGGGTTATTTGGGGTTTGAGAAGATATTTTGGGACTCGGAAGAGTTTTTTGGGCATCAGGAGGGTTTTTGGGGGGAGTTGGGGGGGTTATTTGGGATTTGGGGGGGGTATTTGGGACTCGGGAGGGGCTTTTTGGGGATTGGGGGAGAGCCGTTTGGGAAAAAAAACCCTCAAGCAGCTCGTCGGGGAGCTCAAAAACCGAGCAGGGAAAGGATTTGGGGTCGTGACACCCCCGGGGGGGGTCCTGGTGGCCGTGTGCCCCCCGGGGGGGGTCCCGGTGGTTGTGTGTCCCCCCCCCAAACCTGGTCGAGGATGTAGTTGCGCCTCTTGCGGGCGGCGATCTGGATGAGGCGGTTGAGGCACTGCGTGGCCTGCTGGATCAGCACGTCCCAGCGCCCCGCGTAGTTGCGCTGCCGCCGCAGCCCCATCACCTGGAAATAGAGACGCTCAGGGCGTGCCATATCGCGATAGGGGAGCTGGTATCGCGATACGGGAGCTGGTATCGCAAGGAGGGAGCCATGGTGTCGCGACAGGGGAGCTGGCGTCGCGACAAGGGAGCCGGTGTTGTGATGAAGGACCTGTGGTGTCACGACAAGGACCCCGGTGTCGCGACAAGGGATCTGGTGTCGCGATGAGGGCATTGCGGTGTAGTGATGAGGGACCCAGCATTGCGACAAGGGATCTGTGGTATCATGACAAGGACCCCAGCGTCATGACAAGGGACCCGGTATCACGATGAGGGACCTGGCATCGGGACAAGGGACCTGGTGTTGTGATGAAAGACCCGTGGCGTCGCAACAAGGACCCCGGTGTCGCGATGAGGGACCCAGCATCACGACAAAGGACCCTGGTATCGCGACAAGCAGGGACTGCATTGTGTCATGATGAGCAGGGACCATGTGGTATGTTGCAATGAAGGATCCATGGTGTTGTGATGAACAAGGACTGTATCATGTCACGACAAGGGACCCACAGTATCGTGATAAACAGGGACCATATCGTGTCACGATGAGGGACCCACGGTGTCACAACAAGTAGGGACTGTATTGCATCACGATGAGGGACCACGTGACATGTCGCGACAAGGACCCATGGTGTTGTGACCAAGGATCCCTGGCATGTCGCGACCAGGAACCCTGGTATGTCATGACCAGGGACTGCGTGGCATGTCGCGACCAGGGACCCCAGTGTGTCATGAC
Organism: Aythya ferina; assembly: GCF_964211825.1. Lineage (NCBI taxonomy): Eukaryota > Metazoa > Chordata > Aves > Anseriformes > Anatidae > Aythya > Aythya ferina. The sequence goes on from NC_140332.1 coordinate 311,216, forward strand.
AAGGGACTGTGTCACATCATGGGACCCACGGTGACATTATAAGCAGAGACCCATGGCATGTCGCGACCAGGGACCCCAGTGCTATCGCGACAAAGGACCCACAGCAGCAGTGCGACGAGGGACAACATGGCACGTCACAACCAGGAACCCCAGCAGCATCACGACGAGGACCCGTGGCGTCGCAACAAAGACCCTGGCGTCACAACGAGGACCCTGCTGTCGCGACGAGGACCCTGCTGTCGCGACAAGCCGCCCCCTTACCCTCATCTTGTCCATGATGGCGTTGGTGCCCAGGATGTTGTACTTCTTGGAGGGGTTGGCGGCCGCGTGCTTGACGGCCCACGTCGTCTTGCCGGCGGCGGGCAGCCCGACCATCATCAGGATCTACCGGAAGCCAACGGGGAGCCCGTCAAGACTGGAAGAGCCCTTCCACAAAACCAAAGAGTTTTCCCCCAAAACCGAGAGCCCACGGACCTCGCACTCGGCTTTGCTTTTAGGCCCCAAGGTGCCGCGGACGCGCTCGGCCACGGGGAGGTGTTGGATGAAGGTGAAGCCGGGGGGGACGGCGAAGTAGGTGGCGTCGCGTTGGCCAAAGTTGAACTCGATGGCGCAGTTCTTCACCAGGACGTGGGGGAAGAGGGCGCGGCCGCCCAGCGCCTCCTTCCGCACGCGGTACGCCACCCCCAGCCACTTGCCGTTCTTCATGAAGGACATCTCCACCTCCTCCCCGCACTCAAAATCCTGCCCAAAACGGGGAGAAAACGCCGGGTGAAGCCCACCCCCCCCCTCCCCGAGGAGATTTTGGGGTCAGGAACCCCCCCCCCTAACGTGGCGGAGCAGGGAACTCACCACGAGGCAGGCGATGACGTCGTTTTCGGCGAAGGTTTCCCCGTAATTCTCGAATTTGCAGTTGGTCGATTTTTTGCCGGTGCCGCCGTAGCCGTAGGAGAAAGGTTCCTCACCTGGCCCGGCGCGGAGAACCCAAGGTGAGCCAAAAAAAAAAGCAGCAAAAAAAGGTTTTCTGCCCCAAAAATAGCCTTTCTGCCTCAAAAAATAGCCTTTCTGCTCCAAAAAATAGTCTTTCTGCCCCAAAAAAAGCCTTTCTGCTCCAAAAAAGAGCCTTTCTGCCCCAAAAAAGAGCCTTTCTGCCCCAGAAAAAAGCCTTTCTGCCCCAAAAAATAGCCTTTCTGCCCCAAAAAAAAGCCTTTCTGCCCAAAAAAAAAGCCTTTCTGCCCAAAAAAAAAGCCTTTCTGCCCCCCAAAAACAACCTTTCTGCCCCCCAAAAGAAGCCTTTCTGCCCCAGAAAAAAAGCCTTTCTGCCCCAGAAAAAAAGCCTTTCTGCCCCAAAAAATAGCCTTTCTGCCCAAAAAAATAGCCTTTCTGCCCTCAAAAAAAGCTTTTCTACCCCAGAAAAAGCCTTTCTGCCCCACGAAAAAGCCTTTCTGCGCCCCAAAAAAGCCTTCGTGCCCCCCAAAAACAACCTTTCTGCCCCAAAAGAAGCCTTTCTGCCCCAAAAAACCATCGCTTTCAGCACCTCTTACCCAGCTGGGTGCTGCAGGAGTCCAGCGACCACCCCACCCGCACCACGTGGGGGTCGGGCTCGGTGGCCGGGAGGTGCTTGACGGAGATTTCCTCGTTAACCTGAAAAGGGAGCCAAATTAGGAGTTTTTTGGGGTTGTTTTGGGGCATTTTTGGGGCTGTCGTGACCCGTCGGGGGGGGCTCACCTTCATCTCGTAGCAGACCCGGCCCTGCCGCGCGCCGTAGGTGGCGCGGGCGCCCGACCAGAGGTAGGCGAAGCCCTCGATGGTGAGGGGGTAGCCGCTGTAACGGTCCCGGGCCACTTTGAAGTGCAGGTCGCAGTTATCTTGGGGTGAAAAAAGCCGATTTCGGCCAATTTACGTCACCGCGGGGAGGAGAAACGACCCCACGGGGGTCACCCCGCTCATTTTGGGGGCACTCACAAGTGTCGACGGCCACCAGCGTGTCGTCAAAATCCTCCTCCTCATCCTCCGCCGGCGGCTGCGGCGAGCGGCCCCTGAGGGGGAGGCAGCACTCAGCACCCCCCCAGATTTAAATTTTTGGGGCTCAAACCCCTTTTTTTGAGGTTCTCACCTCTTCTCCTCGCGGTGCTCGTAGTAACCCCGACCCCGTTGCTCCTCGTAGGGTCGCTTACGGGGTTGCTGCTGCTGCGTTCGGGGCTGCGAGGGGTCGGGGGCGCCGTAGCCGCCGGGGGGAGCGCCGAAAGCAGGGCCGGGGGTCCCAAAACCGGCCGGGGGGGGCGGGGGGGGGGGGCGCGCTGTAGGCTGGGGGGGCGTAACCGCTGGGGGGGGGCGCGCTGTAAGTCGGGGGGGGGTTGTAGCCGGCCGGAGGGGGGTTGTAGCCCGGAGCCGGGGGGTTGTAGCCGGTCGGGGGGGCGCCGTAAGCCGGGGGGGCGGCGTAAGCCGTCGGGGGGGGGGGCGGCGGCGGGCCGTAAGAGGCGGGGGGGGCGTTGTAGGTGGGAGGGGGGGGGGGCAGGCTGTAATTGGGGGCCGGGGGGTTGTAGCCGGGGGGGGGCACGTTGTAAGGGGGAGCGGGGTCTTCGGGTTTGGCGTCCGGCTTCAGCTCTGCGGGAGAAATTAGAGGGGGGGGGGGAGTTGGGACGGAGGGGAAGGAACCCCCCCGGACCCCCCCCCCGGTAAAAAAAAAGTAGCTGGGGGGGTACCAGGAGGAAAAAGGGTCCCTACCTGGGTGCAGGGTGGGGTGTTCGTGGTCCAAGGGCCGCCTGTCGTAGCCCGTTTCGTTGTCGGGTTTGGGGGCGCCGTGCTCGTAGGGCTGGTAGCCCTGCGGCTCGCTGGGGGGGCCGTTGTTGTCGATGCCGTCTGGCGTTTGGGGGAGAAAAGAGGGAAATCGGGGAAATCAAATCGAGGGTGGATGGGGCGGAAAGGGAGATGGGGGATGGGGCAGCCCGGGGTCCCGCAAATTAATGGGGGCACGGCTGGGGGCTACCGGGGATGGGCTGGGGGCTACTGGGGGCTACCGGGGACAAGCCAGGGGCTACCAGGGATAAGCCAGGGGTTATCGGGGGCTACTGGGGACAGGCTGGGGGCTACCAGGGGTTACTGGGGACAGGCTGGGGGCTACTGGGGATGGGCTGGGGGCTACCGGGGGCTACTGGGGACAGGCTGGGGCTACTGGGGACAGGCCAGGGGCTACCAGGGATAAGCCAAGGGTTACTGGGGGCTACTGGGGACAGGCTGGGGGCTACCAGGGGATGCCCGAGGGCTACCGGGGGCTACTGGGACAGGCTGGGAGCTACCAGCAAAGGCCCGGGGTCTACTGGGGGCTACCGGGGACAGGCTGGGGGCTACCGGGGGCTACCGAAGACAGGCAGGGGACTACCCGCGAAGGCCCTGGGGCTACAGGCTACGGGCCGGGGGCTACCGTTGACAGAGCAGGGACTAGCGGGCAACGGCCGGGGGCTACCGGGCAACGGCCGGGGGCTACCGGGGATAATGGGGGCTACCGGTGAAGACCCGGGGGGCTACTACGCCACGGAGAGGGGGCTACCGAGGACGTCCAGGGGCTACCGAGGCAGGCCCGGGGGCTACAGGCCAGGGGCTACCGGGGATAGGCCGGGGGCTACCGGGGATAGGCCGGGGGCTACCGGGGGCTACCGGTGAAGGCCCGGGGGGCTACTACGCCACGGAGAGGGGGCTACCGAGTAACCAGGGGCTACCGAGGCAGGCCCGGGGGTTCCCGGGGGGTCCCGGTGCGGGCCCTTACAGTGTCCGTCAGGGGCCTGGTCCCCGCCGGGCCCCCTCCGGGCCTCCTCCGCCTCCAGGGCCGCCTGCAGCCGCTCCGCCAGCTCGGCTTTGAGGCCGCGGGTATCGAGGCCGCGCCTCCCCAGCTCCTCCTTCAGCTCGTTGACCCGCAGCCGCCTCACGTCCATGGCGCCGCCGCCGCTTCAGCGCCGCCGCCGCCCGGCCATGGAGGCGCCGCGGCTGGGACGGCTCAAAATGGCCGCCACCGCCCTCCTCCCCTCCCCGGCCCGCGCCGCCCTGTAAGGCGCGCGGCTATTGGCCCGCCGCCGGCCCGCCGCTTGTAACGCGCCGCTCCATTGGTTGTTATGGGGGAGGAGGGAGGGGCCGGCTCGCTCGCCGAGATCCCGCTCAGCGCCGCTTTGCAAAGAGGGCGCTGATTGGGTGGGAGAGGGAGAGGTGCTGTAATGAGGGTGCTCATTGGGCAGCGGGGGAGGTTTTCTCCGCCCCCCGCCGCGCGGAGGTCGGCCCCCCGGAGGCGTGGTGACGAGCGGGGATTGACACCACGAGGGGGCGGGCGCAAGCAGCCTCTCGGCCAATAGCAGCGAGAGCGGCGCCGCGCCCCGCCTGCGTTTTTATTGGGTGCTTTCCCCGCCTGTCAGCGCGGGGGCGGGCCCGCTGGGGCAACGCGCACTTTCCATTGGCTGGTCTCTCACGGAGGGCGGGGCGTAAGGAGCGCGCCTCTGATTGGCGGGCCCGGGGCCGCTGTTGCCGCCGCCCATTGGCGGAGCCGCGGGCGCTCGGGGCGGGCGCGCTGCCATTGGCCAAGCCCCGGCGGCGTCTGCGCGTGTTGCTGCCCCGCGCTGCCTAGCAACGGGAGCCGGCCTCCTATTGGCTGGCGGGCTGGCAGCGCCGCGCTCCTATTGGCTGAGCCCCAGGCCTGAAGCCCCTCAGTCCCCAAAAAGCACCCAAATCCCCCCGAATTCACCCCAAAATCCGCCCTGTGACGTAACCACGCCCAGCCACGGCCCCCGCGTCCCTTTTTTGTCCCCAGAGTCCCCAAATCCCCGCGCGCCGTGTCCCAAAGCCCTGTAATAAAACCACAACGCCTCACGACCCCAAAAAGTCCCGGTTTTGCCCCAAAATTCACGCCCCCCCCCAAAAAAAAAACCTCGCAGCCGGTGGCAGCAGAAGGGGGGCTTTATGGGGGGGGAGGGGGGGGAAACGCATGTGGGGACCCCCCCAGGTCCGGCCCCGAGGGGACCCCAATTTGGGGAGGGGGCCCCGGGGCCGAGTAAAGTGCAGGGGGGGGGCTGGGGGGGGGGCTGCTGGCCTTGGGGGGGGGCTTGGGGGGGGCTGGGGGGGGGGTCCAAGCCCTTTGGGGGGGGCCCCTGGGGGGGCTTCTGGCCTTTTGGGGGGGCCTGGGGGGTCCCAGCCCTTTTGGGGGGGGGCTGGAAGGGGTTCCAGCCCTTTGGGGGGGGCCTGGGGGGGCTGGGGGGGGGCTTCTGGCCTTTTGGGGGGGCCCTTGAGGGTCCCAGACTTTTTTTGGGGGGGTCCCAGCCCTTTGGAGGGGGCCCTGGGGGGGCTTGGGGGGGTCCCAGCCCTTTTTGGGGGAGCCCTGGGGGGTCCCAGCCCTTTGGGGGGGGCCCCTGGGGGGCTTTGGGGAGGGGCTTCTGGCCTTCGGGGGGGTCCCTTGGGGGTCCCAGCCCTTTGGGGGGGGGCCCTGGGGGGGTCCCCTCGTACCTGGGGGGGGGGCCCTTGGCCCCAAGGTGTGGGGGGGGTCGCCCTGGCAGTGAGGCAGCTGGGGGGGGCCGGGGGGGGGGTCCCAAAATAGGGGTTCCCCCCCCCCCCCAAAAAAAAAACCCTTCAAGCCCCCTCCTCGGAGGCAGCGCAGGGGGCGGGGGCGTCCCCCGTGGGGGGGGGCCCGGTTTCGGGAGGGGGGGGGGGGCAAACCACGTAACGCCCCGCGCCCCCCCCCGCCTCTTCGGCCTGGGGGGGGTCGGGGGGGTCCGGGGGGGCCCCGTTTTTCCCGCTGGGGGGGTGCTGGGGGTCGTCTTGACCCCCCCCCGCCGCCCCCCCCCCTTCTTCCATGTTGACGTAAAGGGGGTCGGGGGGGGCTGGGGGGGGGGGCAGCCCCCGCAGGGCGTCCCCCAGGGCCCCCCCCAATTCCTCGAAGCTCGGCCGCTCGCGGGGGTCGGCGGCCCAGCAGCGCCGCATCAGCTCGTACCTGGGGGGGGGGGGCACAAAAATTTGGGGGGGGGGGCGTACAATAATTTGGGGGAGGGGGTAGGAGTTTGGGGGGGGTGAGGTTTTGGGGAGAGGGGGGCCGGGGGGGGGGGTTGAAGGGGGTTTGGGGGGGGGCGAGGGGGTTGGGGACTTGGGGGGGGCTGGGGGGGGGTCTGGGGGGGGGCTTGGGGGGTCCCAAGTGGGTTGGGGGGGGTCTGGGGGGGGTTCTAGGGAGGTTTAAGGGGGTCTCAAGGGGGTTGGGGGGGCTGGGGGGGCTTCTGGGGGGGGTTATGGGGGTCCCAAGGGGGTTGGGGGGGTCTGGGGGGGGTTCTGGGGGGACCTTGGAGGGCTTGGGGGGGGGTCCCAAGGGGGTTGGGGACCCGGTGGGGGGGCTGGGGGGGGGTTCTGGGGGGGCTTGGGGGGGTCCCAAGGGGGTTGGGGACTTGGGGGGGGGTCTGGGGGTCTTGGGGGGGGGTCCCAGAGGTCTGGGGGGGGGATCCCAAAGGGATCGGGGTGGGGTTGGGGGGGATCCCATGGGTTTGGGGGGATCCCATGGGGTTGGGGGGGGTCCCACGGGGCTGGGGGCAGGTGGGGAATTTTGGGGGGGGGGTCGAGGGGTCCTGATTTTTTTGGGGGGGGGTCCCAGAGGTCTTGGGGGGGTCCCAAAGAGATCGGGGTGCGGGATTGGGGGGGATCCCATTGGGGTTGAGGGGATCCCATGGGGTTGGGGGGGGTCCCACGGGGCTGGGGGGGCTTTGGGGGTCCAGGTTTTTTTTTGGGGGGGTCCTGGTGGTCTTGGGGGGGGTCCCAGATATTTTGAGGGGGGGTCACAGAGGTCTTGGGGGGGTCCCAAAGGGATCGGGGTGCGGGATTGGGGGGGGATCCCATTGGGGTTGGGGGGATCCCATGGGGTTGGGGGGATCCCATGGGGTTGGGAGTGGGTTGGGGGGGGGATTTTGGGGTGGGGGGGGGTCCGGACTCACAGGCGGGGGGGGCAGAGGGGGGGGGGTCGCAGGCGGTGGCCCTGGCGCAGGAAGTCGTAGATCTCGCTGTTCTCCACCCCCGGGTACGGGGTCTGGCCCCGCGTGGCGATCTCCCACATCGTCACCCCGAACGACCACTGGGGGGGCACGGGGGGGGGGCTGGGATCCACCCGGGAATCCCCTCCCATTGGGTGGGATCCGCCTGACGCCCCCTCCCATTGGTTGGGAGCTGGGATTTGCCTGGGAAGCCCTCCTATTGGCTGGGATCTGCCCGGGAACCCCTCCTATTGGGTGGGATCTGCCCGGGAATCCCCTCCCATTGGCTGGGATCCACCCGGGAACCTCCTCCCATTGGTTGGGATCCACCCAGGGAGCCCCTCCCATTGGCTGGGATCCGCCCAGGAATCCCCTCCCATTGGTTGGGATCCACCCAGGAATCCTCTCCCATTGGTTAGGATCTGCCTGGGAACCCCTCCTATTGGCTGGGATCTGCCTGGGAATCCCCTCCCATTGGCTGGGATCCGCCCAGGAATCCTCTCCCGTTGGTTAGGATCCGCCCGGGAACCTCCTCTTATTGGCTGGGAGCTGGGTTCCACCCGGGGGACCCCTCCCATTGGCTGGGATCCACCTGACACCCCCCTCCCATTGGCTGGGATCTGCCCTGGAATCCCCTCCCATTGGCTGGGATCCATCCAGGAATCCTCTCCCATTGGGTGGGATCCGCCTGACGCCCCCTCCTATTGGCTGGGAGCTGGGATTTGCCTGGGAAGCCCTCCTATTGGGTGGGATCTACCTGAGGAACCCACCCCATTGGCTGGGATCTGCCTGGGAACCTCCTCCTATTGGTTGGGATCCACCTGGGAACCCGTCCCATTGGTTGGAGCTGGGATCCAACCCAGGAGGTCCTGGAGGGGTCCTGGGGGGTCCTGGGGGGTCCTGGGGGTTTGGGAGGGTCCTGGGGGTCCCGGGGGGTTTGGGGGGTCCTGGGGGTCCCGGGGGGGACTGAGGGGGTCTGGGGGGGTCCCGGGGGGGTCCGGGGGGGACTGAGGGGTCCTGGGTTTTCTGGGGGGCCCTGGGGGGTTCCAGGTGGTCCTGGGGGGTCCTGGCTTTTCCTGGGGGTTTGGGGGGGTCCTGGGGGTCCGGGGGGGGGCTGAGGGGGTCTGGGGGGGTCCCGGGGGGGGGGGTGTCCCCTCACCACGTCGCTCTTGGTGGTGTAGACGCGGTCGGCCAGGCTCTCGAGGGCCACCCACTTGACGGGGACGGGGGCGACGCGGCCCTGCCGGTAGTACTGCCCCCCCCCCATCTGCTTCGACAGCCCGAAGTCGGCCACGCACACCCGCAGCCGCTCGTCCAGCCTGGGGGGGGGGCACCGCCACGCCGTCACCGTCACCGTGTCACCGTGACACCGTGTCACCGTGACACCGTCACCGTGTCACCGTCACCACGTCACTGTGTCACCGTCACCGTGACACTGTCACGGTGTCACCGTCACCATGTCACCATGACACCGTCACCGTGTCACCGTCACCGCGTCACCGTGACACTGTCATGGTGTCACCGTCACCATGTCACCGTGACACCGTCACCGTGTCACCATCACCATGCCACTGTCACTGTCACTGTGTCACCGTCACCATGTGACGTCACCCCCCATACCCCCCAATATCCCCCAGTGTCCCCAATATCCCCCAATGCCCCCAACGTCCCCAATACCCCCCAATGTCCCCCAATGTCTCCGATGTCCCCAATGCCCCCCATATCCCCCAATACCCCCAATACCCCCCAATATCCCCCAATGCCCCCCAATGCCCCCCAACACCCCCAATACCCCCAACACCCCCAACACCCCCAATGTCCCCAACGCCCCCCAACGCCCCCGATGTCCCCGATGTCCCCCCCCCACCCACATGCAGTTCCTGGCGGCCAGGTCCCTGTGCACGAAGTTCCTGCGGCTCAGGTAGGCCATGCCGGCCGCGATGTCGGCCATGAAGCCCACCAGCCTCCGCGTCGGCAGCGCCTGGGGGGGGGGGGGCACCACGCTCGTCACCCCCCACCCACGGGACCCCCACAACACCCCCCGGTCCCCCCCAGATACCCCCCGAGCCCCCAGAACTGCTGGGAACACCCCCAAGGCCTGCTCAGACCCCAAAGACACCCATGATCCTATAACCCCCCCATGATCCTATAACCCCCCCCAGGATCCTATAACCCCCCCCATGATCCCATAGCCCCCCCAGGATCCCATAGCCCCCCCAAAGACCCCCATAGCCCCCCCAAAGACCCCCTGGCTCCCCCCATCCCCCCCAACACCAACCCCATCCACCCCCCAGCCCCCTCCAACCCCCCCCCAACCCCCCAAACCCCCAGCTCCCCCCAAACCCCCCAGCCCCCCCAAATCCCCCAACCCCCCCCAAGACCCCCAAGCCCCCCCAACCCTCCCTGACCCCCCCTTGACCCCCCCTATCCCCCCAGCCCCATTATTACCAACCCCCTCCACCCCCCCAAACCCCCATCTCCCCCCAAACCCCCCAACCCCCCCTGACCCCCCAGACCCCCCCTGACACCCCCAAAGCCCCCAACCCCCCCGGACCCCCCCCGACCCCCTCAGCCCCCTCCAACCCCCCCCCCCACCCCCCAAATCCCCAGGAACCCCAAAACCCCCATCTCCCCCCAATCCCCTCAACCCCCCCAAACCCCCCTAAACCCCCCAACCCCCCCTGACCCCCCAACCCCCCCTGACCCCCCCAAACCCCTCAACCCCCCATGACCCCCCCCAACCCCCCATGACCCCCCAGCCCCCCCCAACCCCCCAAATCCCCCAGGAACCCCAAAACCCCCATCACCCCCCAAACCCCCCAACCCCCCCAAACCACCCCAAACCCCCCAACCCCCCCTGACCCCCCTGACCCCCCTAACCCCCCCTGACCCCCCCAGCCCCCCCCCGCTGACCACGGGGCTGTCCCCCAGGCGGGAGTAGAGCAGGAAGCTGTGCAGGTCGCCGTGCTTCATATAGGGCAGGATGACCACGGGGGCGGGGAGCCCCTCGGCCCCCCAGCTCTGCAGGCAGACCCCTGGCCCCCCAAAAGTAGTGGGGGGGGGGTCAGCACCCCAAATCCTGACCCCCCCCAAAAAAAAAAAAAAAAAACAAACCACCCCGCGAGGATCTGAGAGGAAACAGGGACAGGGAAATGGGGGCGTAGAGGAATGGGGGGGGGGTGAGCCTAATAGGGGGGCAGACCCTAAAATGGGGGGCAGACCCCAATAGGGAGTAGAGGACCCCAAAGGGGGGTGCAGACCCTAATAGGGAAGCAGACCCTAAAATAGGG